>NW_023493661.1:432500-460000 GCF_013265735.2 Oncorhynchus mykiss
AGAGATGGTTCTATTATAGAAATACTGTGTTTCTATATAGATGGTTCTACTATAGAAATACTGTGTATAGATAGAGATGGTTCTACTATAGAAATATTGTGTATATAGAGAGATGGTTCTTACTAGTTCTACTATTGAAATACTGTGTATGTATAGAGATAGTTCTTACTAGTTCTACTATAGAAATACTGTGTATATATAGAGATGGTTCTACTATAGAAATACTGTGTATATATATAGATGGTTCTTACTAGTTCTACTATAGAAATACTGTATATATATAGAGAGATGGTTCTTACTAGTTCTACTATAGAAATACTGTATGTAGAGAGATGGTTCTTACTAGTTCTACTATAGAAATACTGTGTATATATAGAGATGGTTCTTACTAGTTCTACTATAGAAATACTGTGTATATAGAGATGGTTCTTACTAGTTCTACTATAGAAATACTGTATATATATAGAGAGATGGTTCTTACTAGTTTTACTATAGAAATACTGTATATATATAGATGGTTCTTACTAGTTCTACTATAGAAATACTGTATGTAGAGAGATGGTTCTTACTAGTTCTACTATAGAAATACTGTATATATATAGAGATGGTTCTTACTAGTTCTACTATAGAAATACTGTGTATATATAGAGAGATGGTTCTTACTAGTTCTACTATAGAAATACTGTATATATATAGAGATGGTTCTTACTAGTTCTACTATAGAAATACTGTATGTAGAGAGATGGCTCTTACTAGTTCTACTATAGAAATACTGTATATATATAGAGATGGTTCTTACTAGTTCTACTATAGAAATACTGTATGTAGAGAGATGGCTCTTACTAGTTCTACTATAGAAATACTGTGTATAGAGAGATGGTTCTTACTAGTTCTACTATAGAAATACTGTATGTAGAGAGATGGTTCTTCCTAGTTCTACTATAGAAATACTGTGTATATATAGAGATGGTTCTTACTAGTTCTACTATAGAAATACTGTATATATATCGAGATGGTTCTTACTAGTTCTACTATAGAAATACTGTATGTAGAGAGATGGCTCTTACTAGTTCTACTATAGAAATACTGTGTATATATATAGAGATGGTTCTTCCTAGTTCTACTATAGAAATACTGTGTATATAGAGATTGTTCTTACTAGTTCTACTATAGAAATACTGTGTATATATAGAGATGGTTCTTACTAGTTCTACTATATAAATACTGTGTATATAGAGAGATGGCTCTTACTAGTTCTACTATAGAAATACTGTATATATATAGAGATTGTTCTTACTAGTTCTACTATAGAAATACTGTGTATATATAGAGATTGTTCTTACTAGTTCTACTATAGAAATACTGTATGTAGAGAGATGGCTCTTACTAGTTCTACTATAGAAATACTGTATTTAGAGAGATTGTTCTTACTAGTTCTACTATAGAAATACTGTATATATAGAGATGGTTCTTACTAGTTCTACTATAGAAATACTGTGTATATATAGATGGTTCTTACTAGTTCTACTATAGAAATACTGTATGTAGAGAGATGGTTCTTACTAGTTCTACTATAGAAATACTGTGTATATATAGAGATGGTTCTTACTAGTTCTACTATAGAAATACTGTATGTCGAGAGATGGTTCTTACTAGTTCTACTATAGAAATACTGTGTATAGATAGAGATGGTTCTATTATAGAAATACTGTATATATATAGATGGTTCTTACTAGTTCTACTATAGAAATACTGTATATATATAGATGGTTCTATTATAGAAATACTGTATTTAGAGAGATGGTTCTTACTAGTTCTACTATAGAAATACTGTATGTAGAGAGATGGTTCTTACTAGTTCTACTATAGAAATACTGTGTATATATAGAGAGATGGTTCTTACTAGTTCTACTATTGAAATACTGTGTATATAGAGAGATGGTTCTATTATAGAAATACTGTGTTTCTATATAGATGGTTCTACTATAGAAATACTGTGTATAGATAGAGATGGTTCTACTATAGAAATATTGTGTATATAGAGAGATGGTTCTTACTAGTTCTACTATTGAAATACTGTGTATGTATAGAGATAGTTCTTACTAGTTCTACTATAGAAATACTGTGTATATATAGAGATGGTTCTACTATAGAAATACTGTGTATATATATAGATGGTTCTTACTAGTTCTACTATAGAAATACTGTATATATATAGAGAGATGGTTCTTACTAGTTCTACTATAGAAATACTGTATGTAGAGAGATGGCTCTTACTAGTTCTACTATAGAAATACTGTGTATATAGAGAGATGGTTCTTACTAGTTCTACTATAGAAATACTGTATGTAGAGAGATGGCTCTTACTAGTTCTACTATAGAAATACTGTATATATATCGAGATATGGTTCTTACTAGTTCTACTATAGAAATATTGTGTATATATAGAGATTGTTCTTACTAGTTCTACTATAGAAATACTGTGTATATAGAGAGATGGTTCTATTATAGAAATACTGTGTTTCTATATAGATGGTTCTACTATAGAAATACTGTGTATAGATAGAGATGGTTCTACTATAGAAATATTGTGTATATAGAGAGATGGTTCTTACTAGTTCTACTATAGAAATACTGTGTATGTATAGAGATAGTTCTTACTAGTTCTACTATAGAAATACTGTGTATATATATATAGATGGTACTTACTAGTTCTACTATAGAAATACTGTGTATATATAGAGATGGTTCTTACTAGTTCTACTATAGAAATACTGTGTATATATAGAGATGGTACTTACTAGTTCTACTATAGAAATACTGTGTATAGATAGAGAGATGGTTCTTACTAGTTCTACTATAGAAATACTGTGTATATATATATAGATGGTACTTACTAGTTCTACTATAGAAATACTGTGTATATATAGAGATGGTTCTACTATAGAAATACTGTGTATATATAGAGATGGTACTTACTAGTTCTACTATAGAAATACTGTGTATATAAATATAGAGAGAGATGGTTCTTACTGTGCTGTCCCATGAGTTGGTGCAGCTTGCTGAGGGGGTCCGGACTGTTTTCTGAGAGGGGCGAGGGCTGTGTGGGGAGGGGCCTCTGGGGCTGTGTGGGGAGGGGTATGTGGGGTTGTGTGGGTTGGGGGCTGTGGGGGTGTCTGGGGAGGGGGCTGTAAGGCTGTGTGGGGAGGGGGATGTGAGGTTGTGTGGGGTGGGGGCCGTGGAGGTATGTGGGGAAGGGGCTGTGGAGGTTTGTGGGGAGGGGGTCTTGGGGGTGTGTGGGGAGGGGGTTGTGGGGGTGTGTGGGGATGTGAGGCTGTGTGGGGAGGGGCTTGTGGGGGTGTGAGGGGAGGGGGTTGTGAGGGTCTGTGGGGGTGAAGCTGCGGTAGTTGCAGACGAAGGAGGGCAGGATGGTGGGGTAGTTCATCCCTCCGTTCAGACGACCCAGGAGAGACGACCCCAGCCCAGGGGTCACAGAGGGGTCACGACCCGGGACAGGAAGTGACCTCATCTCCAGCTCCTCCCCACCTGTAGGAGTCATTATGTTGATTTAATTAATGAATGTTAGTCAGACATCTTTTCAAGGCAGTTAAAGATCTATTCAAATCATCCTGAACATTAGATTCAGGTGAAGATCTATTCAAATCATCATGAACATTAGATTCAGGTAAAGATCTATTCAAATCATCCGGAACATTAGATTCAGGTAAAGACCTATTCAAATCATCATGAACATTAGATTCAGGTAAAGACCTATTCAAATCATCCTGAACATTAGATTCAGGTAAAGATCTATTCAAATCATCATGAACATTAGATTCAGGTAAAGACCTATTCAAATCATCATGAACATTAGATTCAGGTAAAGATCTATTCAAATCATCCTGAATATTAGATTCAGGTAAAGATCTATTCAAATCTTCATGAACATTAGATTCAGGTAAAGATCTATTCAAATCATCCTGAATATTAGATTCAGGTAAAGATCTATTCAAATCTTCATAAACATTAGATTCAGGTAAAAAGGACAATCCTTTAGTTTCAAAATCCACAGTCCTATTCCACTGTAGTATAATCCACAGTCCTATTCCACCGTAGTATAATCCACAGTCCTATTCCACCGTAGTATAATCCACAGTCCTATTCCACCGTAGTATAATCTACAGTCCTATTCCACCGTAGTATAATCCACAGTCCTATTCCACCGTAGTATAATCCACAGTCCTATTCCACACCACCATAGTATAATCCACAGTCCTATTCCACACCACCATAGTATAATCCACAGTCCTATTCCACCGTAGTATAATCCACAGTCCTATTCCACCGTAGTATAATCCACAGTCCTATTCCACCGTAGTATAATCCACAGTCCTATTCCACCGTAGTATAATCCACAGCCCTATTCCACCGTAGTATAATCTACAGTCCTATTCCACCGTAGTATAATCCACAGTCCTATTCCACCGTAGTATAATCCACAGTCCTATTCCACCGTAGTATAATCCACAGTCCTATTCCACCGTAGTATAATCCACAGTCCTATTCCACCGTAGTATAATCCACAGTCCTATTCCACACCACCATAGTATAATCCACAGTCCTATTCCACACCACCATAGTATAATCCACAGTCCTATTCCACCGTAGTATAATCCACAGTCCTATTCCACCGTAGTATAATCCACAGTCCTATTCCACCGTAGTATAATCCACAGTCCTATTCCACCGTAGTATAATCCACAGTCCTATTCCACACCACCATAGTATAATCCACAGTCCTATTCCACACCACCATAGTATAATCCACAGTCCTATTCCACACCACCATAGTATAATCCACAGTCCTATTCCACCGTAGTATAATCCACAGCCCTGTTCCACCGTAGTATAATCCACAGTCCTATTCCACCGTAGTATAATCCACAGCCCTATTCCACCGTAGTATAATCCACAGCCCTATTCCACCGTAGTATAATCCACAGTCCTATTCCACCGTAGTATAATCTACAGCCCTATTCCACACCACCGTAGTATAATCCACAGCCCTATTCCACCGTAGTATAATCCACAATCCTATTCCACCGTAGTATAATCTACAGCCCTATTCCACACCACCGTAGTATAATCCACAGTCCTATTCCACCGTAGTATAATCTACAGCCCTATTCCACCGTAGTATAATCCACAGTCCTATTCCACATCACCGTAGTATAATCTACAGCCCTATTCCACCGTAGTATAATCCACAGCCCTATTCCACCGTAGTATAATCCACAGTCCTATTCCACATCACCATAGTATAATCCACAGTCCTATTCCACCGTAGTATAATCCACAGCCCTATTCCACCGTAGTATAATCCACAGCCCTATTCCACCGTAGTATAATCCACAGCCCTATTCCACCGTAGTATAATCCACAGTCCTATTCCACCGTAGTATAATCCACAGCCCTATTCCAACGTAGTATAATCCACAGCCCTATTCCACCGTAGTATAATCCACAGTCCTATTCCACCGTAGTATAATCCACAGCCCTATTCCACACCACCATAGTATAATCCACAGTCCTATTCCACCGTAGTATAATCCACAGTCTTATTCCACACCACCGTGGTATAATCCACAGTCCTATTCCACCGTAGTATAATCCACAGTCCTATTCCACCGTAATATAATCCACAGCCCTATTCCACCATAGTAAAATCCACAGCCCTATTCCACCATAGTATAATCCACAGTCCTATTCCACCGTAGTATAATCCACAGTCCAATTCCACCGTAGTATAATCCACAGTCCTATTCCACCGTAGCATAATCTACAGTCCTATTCCACCGTAGTATAATAAACAGTCCTATTCCACCATAGTATAATCCACAGTCTTATTCCACACCACCGTGGTATAATCCACAGTCCTATTCCACCGTAGTATAATCCACAGTCCTATTCCACCGTAGTATAATCTACAGCCCTATTCCACCGTAGTATAATCTACAGTCCTATTCCACACCACCGTAGTATAATCTACAGTCCTATTCCACACCACCGTAGTATAATCTACAGTCCTATTCCACCGTAGTATAATCCACAGTCCTATTCCACACCACCGTAGTATAATCTACAGCCCTATTCCACAGTAGAATAATCTACAGTCCTATTCCACCGTAGTATAATCCACAGCCCTATTCCACCGTAGTATAATCCACAGTCCTATTCCACCGTAGTATAATCCACAGCCCTATTCCACACCACCGTAGTATAATCCACAGTCCTATTCCACCGTAGTATAATCCAGAGTCCTATTCCACTGTAGTATAATCCACAGTCCTATTCCACCGTAGTATAATCTACAGCCCTATTCCACCGTAGAATAATCCACAGTCCTATTCCACCGTAGTATAATCTACAGTCCTATTCCACCGTAGTATAATCCACAGCCCTATTCCACCGTAGTATAATCCACAGTCCTATTCCACCGTAGTATAATCCACAGTCCTATTCCACCGTAGTATAATCCACAACCCTGTTCCACCGTAGTATAATCTACAGCCCTATTCCACCGTAGTATAATCTACAGTCCTATTCCACCGTAGTATAATCCACAGTCCTATTCCACAACACCGTAGTATAATCCACAGCCCTATTCCACCGTAGTATAATCCACAGCCCTATTCCACATCACCGTAGTATAATCCACAGTCCTATTCCACCGTAGTATAATCTACAGTCCTATTCCACCGTAGTATAATCCACAGCCCTATTCCACCGTAGTATAATCTACAGTCCTATTCCACCGTAGTATAATCCACAGCCCTATTCCATCGTAGTATAATCCACAGTCCTATTCCACTGTAGCATAATCCACAGTCCTATTCCACCGTAGTATAATCTACAGCCCTATTCCACCGTAGAATAATCCACAGTCCTATTCCACCGTAGTATAATCTACAGTCCTATTCCACCGTAGTATAATCCACAGCCCTATTCCACCGTAGTATAATCCACAGTCCTATTCCACCGTAGTATAATCCACAGTCCTATTCCACCGTAGTATAATCCACAGCCCTGTTCCACCGTAGTATAATCTACAGCCCTATTCCACCGTACTATAATCTACAGTCCTATTCCACCGTAGTATAATCCACAGTCCTATTCCACAACACCGTAGTATAATCCACAGCCCTATTCCACCGTAGTATAATCCACAGCCCTATTCCACATCACCGTAGTATAATCCACAGTCCTATTCCACCGTAGTATAATCTACAGTCCTATTCCACCGTAGTATAATCCACAGCCCTATTCCACCGTAGTATAATCTACAGTCCTATTCCACCGTAGTATAATCCACAGCCCTATTCCACCGTAGTATAATCCACAGTCCTATTCCACCGTAGTATAATCCACAGTCCTATTCCACCGTAGTATAATCCACAGCCCTGTTCCACCATAGTATAATCTACAGCCCTATTCCACCGTAGTATAACTACAGTACTATTCCACCATAGTATAATCCACAGTCCTATTCCACAACACCGTAGTATAATCCACAGCCCTATTCCACCGTAGTATAATCCACAGCCCTATTCCACATCACCGTAGTATAATCTACAGTCCTATTCCACCGTAGTATAATCTACAGCCCTATTCCACACCACCGTAGTATAATCTACAGTCCTATTCCACCGTAGTATAATCTACAGTCCTATTCCACCGTAGTATAATCCACAGCCCTATTCCACCGTAGTATAATCTACAGTCCTATTCCACCGTAGTATAATCCACAGCCCTATTCCACCGTAGTATAATCCACAGTCCTATTCCACCGTAGTATAATCCACAGTCCTATTCCACCGTAGTATAATCCACAGCCCTGTTCCACCATAGTATAATCTACAGCCCTATTCCACCGTAGTATAACTACAGTACTATTCCACCATAGTATAATCCACAGTCCTATTCCACAACACCGTAGTATAATCCACAGCCCTATTCCACCGTAGTATAATCCACAGTCCTATTCCACATCACCGTAGTATAATCTACAGTCCTATTCCACCGTAGTATAATCTACAGCCCTATTCCACACCACCGTAGTATAATCTACAGTCCTATTCCAACGTAGTATAATCTACAGTCCTATTCCACAACACCGTAGTATAATCCACAGCCCTATTCCACCGTAGTATAATCCACAGCCCTATTCCACCGTAGTATAATCCACAGTCCTATTCCACATCACCGTAGTATAATCTACAGTCCTATTCCCCCGTAGTATAATCCACAGTCCTATTCCACCGTAGTATAATCTACAGTCCTATTCCACCGTAGTATAATCTACAGTCCTATTCCACCGTAGTATAATCTACAGTCCTATTCCACCGTAGTATAATCTACAGCCCTATTCCACCGTAGTATAATCCACAGTCCTATTCCACATCACCGTAGTATAATCTACAGTCCTATTCCCCCGTAGTATAATCCACAGTCCTATTCCACCGTAGTATAATCTACAGTCCTATTCCACCGTAGTATAATCTACAGTCCTATTCCACCGTAGTATAATCTACAGCCCTATTCCACCGTAGTATAACTACAGTACTATTCCACCATAGTATAATCCACAGTCCTATTCCACAACACCGTAGTATAATCCACAGCCCTATTCCACCGTAGTATAATCCACAGCCCTATTCCACATCACCGTAGTATAATCTACAGCCCTATTCCACCGTAGTATAATCCACAGTCCTATTCCACATCACCGTAGTATAATCTACAGCCCTATTCCACCGTAGTATAATCCACAGCCCTATTCCACCGTAGTATAATCCACAGTCCTATTCCACATCACCATAGTATAATCCACAGTCCTATTCCACCGTAGTATAATCCACAGCCCTATTCCACCGTAGTATAATCCACAGCCCTATTCCACCGTAGTATAATCCACAGCCCTATTCCACCGTAGTATAATCCACAGTCCTATTCCACCGTAGTATAATCCACAGCCCTATTCCAACGTAGTATAATCCACAGCCCTATTCCACCGTAGTATAATCCACAGTCCTATTCCACCGTAGTATAATCCACAGCCCTATTCCACACCACCATAGTATAATCCACAGTCCTATTCCACCGTAGTATAA
The DNA here is from genome assembly GCF_013265735.2 of Oncorhynchus mykiss. Classification (NCBI taxonomy): domain Eukaryota; kingdom Metazoa; phylum Chordata; class Actinopteri; order Salmoniformes; family Salmonidae; genus Oncorhynchus; species Oncorhynchus mykiss. The sequence goes on from NW_023493661.1 coordinate 441,671, forward strand.
TCCACAGTCTTATTCCACACCACCGTGGTATAATCCACAGTCCTATTCCACCGTAGTATAATCCACAGTCCTATTCCACCGTAATATAATCCACAGCCCTATTCCACCATAGTAAAATCCACAGCCCTATTCCACCATAGTATAATCCACAGTCCTATTCCACCGTAGTATAATCCACAGTCCAATTCCACCGTAGTATAATCCACAGTCCTATTCCACCGTAGCATAATCTACAGTCCTATTCCACCGTAGTATAATAAACAGTCCTATTCCACCATAGTATAATCCACAGTCTTATTCCACACCACCGTGGTATAATCCACAGTCCTATTCCACCGTAGTATAATCCACAGTCCTATTCCACCGTAGTATAATCTACAGCCCTATTCCACCGTAGTATAATCTACAGTCCTATTCCACACCACCGTAGTATAATCTACAGTCCTATTCCACACCACCGTAGTATAATCTACAGTCCTATTCCACCGTAGTATAATCCACAGTCCTATTCCACACCACCGTAGTATAATCTACAGCCCTATTCCACAGTAGAATAATCTACAGTCCTATTCCACCGTAGTATAATCCACAGTCCTATTCCACCGTAGTATAATCCACAGCCCTATTCCACCGTAGTATAATCCACAGTCCTATTCCACCGTAGTATAATCCACAGCCCTATTCCACACCACCGTAGTATAATCCACAGTCCTATTCCACCGTAGTATAATCCAGAGTCCTATTCCACTGTAGTATAATCCACAGTCCTATTCCACCGTAGTATAATCTACAGCCCTATTCCACCGTAGAATAATCCACAGTCCTATTCCACCGTAGTATAATCTACAGTCCTATTCCACCGTAGTATAATCCACAGCCCTATTCCACCGTAGTATAATCCACAGTCCTATTCCACCGTAGTATAATCCACAGTCCTATTCCACCGTAGTATAATCCACAACCCTGTTCCACCGTAGTATAATCTACAGCCCTATTCCACCGTAGTATAATCTACAGTCCTATTCCACCGTAGTATAATCCACAGTCCTATTCCACAACACCGTAGTATAATCCACAGTCCTATTCCACCGTAGTATAATCTACAGTCCTATTCCACCGTAGTATAATCCACAGCCCTATTCCACCGTAGTATAATCTACAGTCCTATTCCACCGTAGTATAATCCACAGTCCTATTCCACATCACCGTAGTATAATCTACAGTCCTATTCCACCGTAGTATAATCTACAGCCCTATTCCACACCACCGTAGTATAATCTACAGTCCTATTCCAACGTAGTATAATCTACAGTCCTATTCCACAACACCGTAGTATAATCCACAGCCCTATTCCACCGTAGTATAATCCACAGCCCTATTCCACCGTAGTATAATCCACAGTCCTATTCCACATCACCGTAGTATAATCTACAGTCCTATTCCCCCGTAGTATAATCCACAGTCCTATTCCACCGTAGTATAATCTACAGTCCTATTCCACCGTAGTATAATCTACAGTCCTATTCCACCGTAGTATAATCTACAGTCCTATTCCACCGTAGTATAATCTACAGCCCTATTCCACCGTAGTATAATCCACAGTCCTATTCCACATCACCGTAGTATAATCTACAGTCCTATTCCCCCGTAGTATAATCCACAGTCCTATTCCACCGTAGTATAATCTACAGTCCTATTCCACCGTAGTATAATCTACAGTCCTATTCCACCGTAGTATAATCTACAGCCCTATTCCACCGTAGTATAACTACAGTACTATTCCACCATAGTATAATCCACAGTCCTATTCCACAACACCGTAGTATAATCCACAGCCCTATTCCACCGTAGTATAATCCACAGCCCTATTCCACATCACCGTAGTATAATCCACAGTCCTATTCCACCGTAGTATAATCTACAGTCCTATTCCACCGTAGTATAATCCACAGCCCTATTCCACCGTAGTATAATCTACAGTCCTATTCCACCGTAGTATAATCCACAGCCCTATTCCATCGTAGTATAATCCACAGTCCTATTCCACTGTAGTATAATCCACAGTCCTATTCCACCGTAGTATAATCTACAGCCCTATTCCACCGTAGAATAATCCACAGTCCTATTCCACCGTAGTATAATCTACAGTCCTATTCCACCGTAGTATAATCCACAGCCCTATTCCACCGTAGTATAATCCACAGTCCTATTCCACCGTAGTATAATCCACAGTCCTATTCCACCGTAGTATAATCCACAGCCCTGTTCCACCGTAGTATAATCTACAGCCCTATTCCACCGTACTATAATCTACAGTCCTATTCCACCGTAGTATAATCCACAGTCCTATTCCACAACACCGTAGTATAATCCACAGCCCTATTCCACCGTAGTATAATCCACAGCCCTATTCCACATCACCGTAGTATAATCCACAGTCCTATTCCACCGTAGTATAATCTACAGTCCTATTCCACCGTAGTATAATCCACAGCCCTATTCCACCGTAGTATAATCTACAGTCCTATTCCACCGTAGTATAATCCACAGCCCTATTCCACCGTAGTATAATCCACAGTCCTATTCCACCGTAGTATAATCCACAGTCCTATTCCACCGTAGTATAATCCACAGCCCTGTTCCACCGTAGTATAATCTACAGCCCTATTCCACCGTAGTATAATCCACAGCCCTATTCCACATCACCGTAGTATAATCCACAGTCCTATTCCACCGTAGTATAATCTACAGTCCTATTCCACCGTAGTATAATCCACAGCCCTATTCCACCGTAGTATAATCTACAGTCCTATTCCACCGTAGTATAATCCACAGCCCTATTCCACCGTAGTATAATCCACAGTCCTATTCCACCGTAGTATAATCCACAGTCCTATTCCACCGTAGTATAATCCACAGCCCTGTTCCACCGTAGTATAATCCACAGCCCTATTCCACCGTAGTATAATCCACAGTCCTATTCCACCGTAGTATAATCCACAGTCCTATTCCACCGTAGTATAATCCACAGCCCTGTTCCACCGTAGTATAATCTACAGCCCTATTCCACCGTAGTATAATCCACAGTCCTATTCCACCGTAGTATAATCCACAGTCCTATTCCACCGTAGTATAATCCACAGCCCTATTCCACACCACCGTAGTATAATCCACAGTCCTATTCCACCGTAGTATAATCTACAGCCCTATTCCACACCACCGTAGTATAATCTACAGTCCTATTCCAAAGTAGTATAATCTACAGTCCTATTCCACAACACCGTAGTATAATCCACAGCCCTATTCCACCGTAGTATAATCCACAGCCCTATTCCACCGTAGTATAATCCACAGTCCTATTCCACATCACCGTAGTATAATCTACAGTCCTATTCCACCGTAGTATAATCTACAGTCCTATTCCACCGTAGTATAATCTACAGTCCTATTCCACCGTAGTATAATCTACAGCCCTATTCCACCGTAGTATAATCCACAGTCCTATTCCACATCACCGTAGTATAATCTACAGTCCTATTCCCCCGTAGTATAATCCACAGTCCTATTCCACCGTAGTATAATCTACAGTCCTATTCCACCGTAGTATAATCTACAGTCCTATTCCACCGTAGTATAATCTACAGCCCTATTCCACCGTAGTATAACTACAGTACTATTCCACCATAGTATAATCCACAGTCCTATTCCACAACACCGTAGTATAATCCACAGCCCTATTCCACCGTAGTATAATCCACAGCCCTATTCCACCGTAGTATAATCCACAGTCCTATTCCACATCACCGTAGTATAATCTACAGTCCTATTCCACCGTAGTATAATCTACAGCCCTATTCCACACCACCGTAGTATAATCTACAGTCCTATTCCAACGTAGTATAATCTACAGTCCTATTCCACAACACCGTAGTATAATCCACAGCCCTATTCCACCGTAGTATAATCCACAGCCCTATTCCACCGTAGTATAATCCACAGTCCTATTCCACATCACCGTAGTATAATCTACAGTCCTATTCCCCCGTAGTATAATCCACAGTCCTATTCCACCGTAGTATAATCTACAGTCCTATTCCACCGTAGTATAATCTACAGTCCTATTCCACCGTAGTATAATCTACAGTCCTATTCCACCGTAGTATAATCTACAGTCCTATTCCACCGTAGTATAATCTACAGTCCTATTCCACCGTAGTATAATCTACAGTCCTATTCCACCGTAGTATAATCCACAGCCCTGTTCCACCGTAGTATAATCTACAGTCCTATTCCACTGTAGTATAATCTACAGTCCTATTCCACCGTAGTATAATCCACAGTCCTATTCCACTGTAGTATAATCTACAGTCCTATTCCACCGTAGTATAATCCACAGTCCTATTCCACCGTAGTATAATCTACAGTCCTATTCCACCGTAGTATAATCCACAGTCCTATTCCACCGTAGTATAATCTACAGCCCTATTCCACACCACCGTAGTATAATCTACAGTCCTATTCCACTGTAGTATAATCTACAGTCCTATTCCACCGTAGTATAATCCACAGTCCTATTCCAGCGTAGTATAATCTACAGTCCTATTCCACAACACCGTAGTATAATCCACAGCCCTATTCCACCGTAGTATAATCTACAGCCCTATTCCACACCACCGTAGTATAATCCACAGCCCTATTCCACCGTAGTATAATCCACAGCCCTATTCCACCGTAGTATAATCTACAGTCCTATTCCACCGTAGTATAATCTACAGTCCTATTCCACCAGGTTAGATATTTAACAACACATCTGAATTCCGTCTGAAGTTTGTTTGTTTACTGGTCTAGTCTACGAACCTGTTGCTACGGGGGTGTGTCCTCCGTTGCTGTGCCGACAGTGGTGGCGCTGGTGATGCTGCAGCAGGTTGTGTACGGGGCGGAGCCACGGGGCGTTTCCGGACGTTCTGCGGCCGACCCCCGGACCACTTCCTCCTCCGTTAGGGTTCACCTTCTTACGACGCTTACTGACGCACATGTAATCAGTAAACAGGAAGCAGGACAAATACAACTTTATTCACTTTTACAACAGGAAGTTGAACTTATCCTGGGCTTTGTTCACTATAACGAGTCAGCTAGAACAGGAAGTTGAACTTATCCTGGGCTTTATTCACTACAACGAGTCAGCTAGAACAGGAAGTTGAATTTATCCTAGGCTTAATTCACTACAACGAGTCAGCTAGAACAGGAAGTTGAATTTATCCTGGGCTTTATTAACTACAACGAGTCAGCTAGAACAGGAAGTTGAACTTATCCTGGGCTTTATTCACTTTTACAACGAGTCAGCTAGAACAGGAAGTTGAACTTATCCTGGGCTTTATTCACTATAACGAGTCAGCAAGAACAGGAAGTTATACAGCGCCTTCAGTATTCAGACCACTTGACTTATTCCATAATTTGTTACGTTACAGCCTTTTTCTAAAGTTGATTAAATAGTTTTTTCCCCCTCATCAATCTACACACAATACCCCATAATGACATCACCATACCCCATAATGACATCACCATACCCCATAATGACATCCCCATACCCCATAATGACATCACCATACCCCATAATGACATCACAATACCCCGTAATGACATCACAATACCCCATAATGACATCACCATACCCCATAATGATATCACCATATCCCATAACGACATCACAATATCCCATAATGACATCACCATACCCCATAATGACATCACCATACCCCATAACGACATCACCATACCCCATAATGACATCACAATACCCCAAAACGACATCACCATACCCCATAATGACATCACAATACCCCATAACGACATCACAATACCCCATAACGACATCACAATACCCCATAATGACATCACAATACCCCATAACGACATCACAATACCCCATAACGACATCACAATACCCCATAACGACATCACAATACCCCATAATGACATCACAATACCCCATAATGACAAAGCAAAAACATGTTTTTAGACATTTTTGCTAATTTATAAAAACTAAAAACGTTTACATAAGTATTCAGACCCTTTACTCAGGACTTTGTTGAAGCACCTTTGTCAGCGATTACAGACACAAGTCTTCTTGGGTATGACGCTACAAGCTTGGCACACCTGTATTTGGGGAGTTTCTCCCATTCTTCCCTAGCAGATCCTCTCAAACTCTGTCAGGTTAGATGGGGAGCGTTGCTGCTAAGCTATTTTCAGGTTTCTCCAGAGATGTTAGATTGGGTTCAAGTACGGGCCACTCAAGGACATTCAGAAACTTGTTCCAAAGCCACTCTTGTGTTTTCTTGGCTAAGTGCTTAGGGTCGTTGTCCTGTTGGAAGGGGTTTTCATCAAGGATGTCTCTGTGCTCCGTTAATTTTTGCCTCGATCTTGACTAGTCTCCCTGCCGCTGAAAAACATCCCCACAGCATGATTCTGCCACCACCATTCTTCACCGTGGATGGTGCCAGGTTTCCTCCAGACATGACGCTTGCATTCAGGCCAAAGAGTTCAATCTTGGTTTCATCAGGCCAAAGAGTTCAATCTTGGTTTCATCAAACCAGAGAATCTTGTTTCTCATGGTCTGAGAGTCCTTTAGTTGCCTTTTGGCAAACTCCAAGTGTGCTGTCATGTGCCTTTTATTGAGGAGTGGCTTCCGTCTGGCCAATCTACCATAAAGCCCTGATTGGTGGAGTGCTGCAGAGATGGTTGTCCTTATGGAAGGTTCTCCCATCTCCACAGAGGATCTCTGGAGCTCCGTCAGAGAGGCCATCGGGTTCTTGGTCACCTCCCTGACCAAGGCCCTTCTCCCCCGATTGCTCAGTTTGGCCGGGCAGCCAGCTCTAGGAAGAGTCTTGGTGGTTCCAAACTTGTTCCATTTCAGAATGATGGAGGCCACTGTGTTCTTGGGGACCTTCAATGCTGCAGAAATGTTTTGGTACCCTTCACCAGATCTGTGCATTGACACAATATTGTGTGTAGACAGATTTTTTTTTTTTAAATCAATTTTATAATAAGGCTGTAATTTAAACAAAATGTGTAAAAATTCAAGGGGTTTGAATACTTTCCGAAGGCTCTGTATATAATAGGTAGTTGTGTTTGAAAACTACAAAGACTTTAAAAAATAAGTTGAAATAATAATAATGAATTTGTCGTCGTCGTCCTACCTGTGCCAGGTTGTGTACATGCGTTGTACTCGTCGGGTCAGTTTGCGGTAGAGGTGCGAAACGTATCTCAGCATCTCTTCGTAGCAGGATCCCGGTTCGCTGTAGCTGGCCAGAGTACTGTCGTTGGACATGTAACGCGCTCGCTGCTCGCGCATCAACGCGTTCTCACGCTGCTTCGTCTCCGCAAACTGGGTCGCTATGACTACCAGGCACAGGTTGATCATGAAGAAAGAGCCCACCTGACGAAGAGAGGGAGGGAGAGAGAGAGAGAGAGAGAGAGAGAGAGAGAGAGAGAGAGAGAGAGAGAGAGACAGAGAGAGAGAGAGAGAGAGAGAGAGAGAGAGAGAGAGAGGGAGGGAGGGAGGGAGGGAGGGAGGGAGGGAGGGAGGGAGGGAGGGAGGGAGAGAGAGAGACAGAGAGAGAGAGGGAGGGAGGGAGGGAGAGAGAGAGAGAGAGAGAGAGAGAGAGAGGGGGAGGGAGGGAGGGAGGAAGGGAAGGAGGGAGGGATGGACGACCAAGAACGTACACAGAGTTAGAGAGAGTAAAGACGTTGGGAAAACTACTACAGCGAGACGTACTTCACTAATCATAAATCGGAAAACCCACCGACACAGGGCCAAGCAGAAACATACACACAGAGTGTGGGACAACCAGTAGCCGTCACAGAGTTTCAGGTCATTATTAAAGGCCCATTCCGTCATTTAGTTAATTGGAAGGTTTTATATCACTGAAACCAGGCAGTTGGATGACGTAAGGTACTGGACTGTGTTAATTTGACAGAAATGACTGACTCACTCTGCAGACTAGCGCGTAACACTCGCGTTGGAAATAAATAAAAGGTACAAATACATGATATTCAATCGTTTCATTTAAACTGCTTGCGTGGGTCAACGAGCCTCTGCGTAACCAGGCGCTAAAATACAACTTGGTTCTGTTTGTGACGCGCTGCAAGTCCCGCCTCTCCCATCCCCTGGTTTTGGTGTTTAGGAGCATATTCCCACGTGGGTGATTGAAAGATGGACTGAGGTTCACACTCCAGTCCAGTTGGTGGTGGTAGAGCAACTTAAAGTTGGTTGACAACCGGCATATACAATCCACAGAAGAAGATACTGTACTCTGATTCTATACTGGACTCTGATTCAATACTGTACTCTGATTCTATACTGATCTCTGATTCTATACTGTACCCTGATTCTATACTGTACTCTGATTCTATACTGATCTCTGATTCTATACTGTACCCTGATTCTATACTGTACTCTGATTCTATACTGATCTCTGATTCTATACTGTACTCTGATTCTATACTGTACTCTGTATCAGTGTCTGTCTGATTCTATACTGTACTCTGATTCTATACTGATCTCTGATTCTATACTGATCTCTGATTCTATACTGTACTCTGATTCTATACTGTACTCTGATTCTATACTGTACTCTGATTCTATACTGTACTCTGTATCAGTGTCTGTCTGATTCTATACTGGACTCTGATTCTATACTGATCTCTGATTCTATACTGATCTCTGATTCTATACTGTACTCTGATTCTATACTGATCTCTGATTCTATACTGTACTCTGATTCTATACTGTACTCTGTATCAGTGTCTGTCTGATTCTATACTGTACTCTGATTCTATACTGTACTCTGATTCTATACTGTACTCTGTATCAGTGTCTGTCTGATTCTATACTGGACTCTGATTCTATACTGATCTCTGATTCTATACTGATCTCTGATTCTATACTGTACTCTGATTCTATACTGATCTCTGATTCTATACTGATCTCTGATTCTATACTGATCTCTGATTCTATACTGATCTCTGATTCTATACTGATCTCTGATTCTATACTGTACTCTGATTCTATACTGTACTCTGATTCTATACTGATCTCTGATTCTATACTGATCTCTGATTCTATACTGTACTCTGATTCTATACTGTACTCTGATTCTATACTGTACTCTGATTCTATACTGTACTCTGTATCAGTGTCTGTCTGATTCTATACTGGACTCTGATTCTATACTGATCTCTGATTCTATACTGATCTCTGATTCTATACTGATCTCTGATTCTATACTGTACTCTGATTCTATACTGATCTCTGATTCTATACTGTACTCTGATTCTATACTGATCTCTGATTCTATACTGATCTCTGATTCTATACTGTACTCTGATTCTATACTGTACTCTGATTCTATACTGTACTCTGTATCAGTGTCTGTCTGATTCTATACTGGACTCTGATTCTATACTGATCTCTGATTCTATACTGATCTCTGATTCTATACTGATCTCTGATTCTATACTGTACTCTGATTCTATACTGTACTCTGATTCTATACTGTACTCTGATTCTATACTGTACTCTGTATCAGTGTCTGTCTGATTCTATACTGGACTCTGATTCTATACTGATCTCTGATTCTATACTGATCTCTGATTCTATACTGTACTCTGATTCTATACTGATCTCTGATTCTATACTGTACTCTGATTCTATACTGTACTCTGTATCAGTGTCTGTCTGATTCTATACTGTACTCTGATTCTATACTGTACTCTGATTCTATATTGTACTCTGTGTCAGTGTCTGTCTGATTCTATACTGAACTCTGATTCTATACTGATCTCTGATTCTATATTGTACTCTGATTCTATACTGTACTCTGATTCTATAATGTACTCTGATTCTATACTGTACTCTGATTCTATACTGTACTCTGATTCTATACTGTACTCTGTATCAGTGTCTGTCTGATTCTATACTGTACTCTGATTCTATACTGTACTCTGATTCTATACTGTACTCTGATTCTATACTGTACTCTGTATCAGTGTCTGTCTGATTCTATACTGTACTCTGATTCTATACTGTACTCTGATTCTATAATGTACTCTGATTCTATACTGTACTCTGATTCTATACTGTACTCTGATTCTATACTGTACTCTGTATCAGTGTCTGTCTGATTCTATACTGTACTCTGATTCTATACTGTACTCTGATTCTATACTGTACTCTGTATCAGTGTCTGTCTGATTCTATACTGTACTCTGATTCTATACTGAACTCTGATTCCATACTGTACTCTGTATCAGTGTCTGTCTGATTCTATACTGTACTCTGATTCTATAATGTACTCTGATTCTATACTGTACTCTGATTCTATACTGAACTCTGATTCTATACTGTACTCTGTATCAGTGTCTGTCTGATTCTATACTGTACTCTGATTCTATACTGAACTCTGATTCCATACTGTACTCTGTATCAGTGTCTGTCTGATTCTATAATGTACTCTGATTCTATACTCTACTCTGATTCTATACTGTACTCTGATTCTATACTGAACTCTGATTCCATACTGTACTCTGTATCAGTGTCTGTCTGATTCTATAATGTACTCTGATTCTATACTGTACTCTGATTCTATACTGAACTCTGATTCTATACTGTACTCTGTATCAGTGTCTGTCTGATTCTATACTGTACTCTGATTCTATACTGAACTCTGATTCCATACTGTACTCTGTATCAGTGTCTGTCTGATTCTATACTGTACTCTGATTCTATAATGTACTCTGATTCTATACTGTACTCTGATTCTATACTGTACTCTGTATCAGTGTCTGTCTGATTCTATACTGTACTCTGATTCTGTACTGAACTCTGATTCTATATTGTACTCTGTATCAGTGTCTGTCTGATTCTATACTGTACTCTGATTCTGTACTGAACTCTGATTCTATACTGTACTCTGTGTCAGTGTCTGTCTGATTCTATACTGTACCCTGATTCTATACTGTACTGTGTATCAGTGTCTGTCTGATTCTATACTGAACTCTGATTCTATACTGTACCCTGATTCTATACTGTACCCTGATTCTATACTGATCTCTGATTCTATACTGTACTCTGATTCTATACTGTACTGTGTATCAGTGTCTGTCTGATTCTATACTGTACTCTGATTCTATACTGTACTGTATATCAGTGTCTGTCTGATTCTATACTGTACTCTGTATCAGTGTCTGTCTGATTCTATACTGTACTCTGTATCAGTGTCTGTCTGATTCTATACTGTACTCTGATTCTATACTGTACTCTGATTCTATACTGTACTCTGATTCTATACTGTACTCTGATTCTATACTGATCTCTGATTCTATACTGTACTCTGATTCTATACTGTACTCTGATTCTATACTGTACTCTGATTCTATACTGATCTCTGATTCTATACTGATCTCTGATTCTATACTGTACTCTGATTCTATACTGTACTCTGATTCTATACTGTACTCTGATTCTATACTGTACTGTGTATCAGTGTCTGTCTGATTCTATACTGTACTCTGATTCTATACTGTACTCTGATTCTATACTGTACTCTGCATCAGTGTCTGTCTGATTCTATACTGTACTCTGATTCTATACTGTACTCTGTATCAGTGTCTGTCTGATTCTATACTGTACTCTGATTCTATACTGTACTCTGTATCAGTGTCTGTCTGATTCTATACTGTACTGTGTATCAGTGTCTGTCTGATTCTATACTGGACTCTGTATCAGTGTCTGTCTGATTCTATACTGTACTCTGATTCTATACTGTACTCTGATTCTATACTGTACTGTGTATCAGTGTCTGTCTGATTCTACACTGTACTCTGATTCTATACTGTACTCTGTATCAGTGTCTGTCTGATTCTATACTGTACTCTGATTCTATACTGTACTGTGTATCAGTGTCTGTCTGATTCTATACTGTACTCTGTATCAGTGTCTGTCTGATTCTATACTGTACTCTGATTCTATACTGATCTCTGATTCTATACTGTACTCTGATTCTATACTGATCTCTGATTCTATACTGATCTCTGATTCTATACTGTACTCTGATTCTATACTGTACTGTGTATCAGTGTCTGTCTGATTCTATACTGTACTCTGATTCTATACTGTACTCTGATTCTATACTGTACTCTGCATCAGTGTCTGTCTGATTCTATACTGTACTCTGATTCTATACTGTACTCTGTATCAGTGTCTGTCTGATTCTATACTGTAGTCTGATTCTATACTGTACTCTGTATCAGTGTCTGTCTGATTCTATACTGTACTCTGATTCTATACTGTACTGTGTATCAGTGTCTGTCTGATTCTATACTGGACTCTGTATCAGTGTCTGTCTGATTCTATACTGTACTCTGATTCTATACTGTACTCTGATTCTATACTGTACTGTGTATCAGTGTCTGTCTGATTCTACACTGTACTCTGATTCTATACTGTACTCTGTATCAGTGTCTGTCTGATTCTATACTGTACTCTGATTCTATACTGTACTGTGTATCAGTGTCTGTCTGATTCTATACTGTACTCTGTATCAGTGTCTGTCTGATTCTATACTGTACTCTGATTCTATACTGATCTCTGATTCTATACTGTACTCTGATTCTATACTGATCTCTGATTCTATACTGATCTCTGATTCTATACTGTACTCTGATTCTATACTGTACTGTGTATCAGTGTCTGTCTGATTCTATACTGTACTCTGATTCTATACTGAACTCTGATTCTATACTGATCTCTGATTCTATACTGTACTCTGATTCTATACTGTACTGTGCATCAGTGTCTGTCTGATTCTATACTGGACTCTGTATAGGCGTCTGTGTGATTCAGACTCTGCCTGACACGCACCCTCTTCCTCCTCCACCCTACTTCAAAGTGCTGTAGAGAAACTAGGTCACCGCCGAGCTGCAGAAGGAGAGGAGAAGGACAGACGGCTGGGGTTGAACCCAAGTCCTCCGTATCAGCCTGCTGAACTAAAGCCTAGGCATCAACTAGGAGACATGAAATGTCCACAGGGCTATAGCCGAGCAGTATAACACATATATATATATATATACTCACTATGATGAGGAATATAAAATATATAAAATTGTAGAAGGAGTGAGCATCCATAACGTAGTACATGATGTCCACCCAGCCTTCCAGGGTTATCACCTAGAGAGAGGGGGGAGGGAGAGGGAGGGGAGAGAGAAAGAGAGAGAGAGAGGGAGAGAGATAGAGAGGGGGGGGAGAGAGAGAGAGAGAGAGAGGGAGGGGAGAGAGAGAGAGAGAGAGAGAGAGAGAGAGGGAAGAGAGAGGGAGAGGGAGAGGGAGAGAGAAAGAGAGAGAGAAAGAGAGAGAGAGAGAGAAAGAGACAGAGAGAGAGAGAGAGGGAAGAGAGAGAGAGAGGGTGAGAGAGAAAGAGACAGAGAGAGAGAGAGAGAGGGAAGAGAGAGGGAGAGAGAGAAGGAGAGAGAAAGAGAGAGAGACAGAGAGAGAGACAGAGAGAGGAGGGGGGAGAGAGAGAGAGAGAGAGACAGAGAGAGAGAGAGAGAGAGAGAGAGACAGAGAGAGAGAGAGAGAGAGACAGAGAGAGGGGGGGGGGGGGGTTAGAGGGAAGGGAGAGGGAGAGAAAGAGACAGAGAGAGGATGGGGATTGTTATAGAGACATGAAAGCAGTACTCAGCAGACCTGCTAATACACAGACCACAGGAACATATATTTAATTGAACCCTTATGTTACCAGGTAAGTTGACTGAGAACACATTTGTAAGGTAGCATACAGCATGCAGTCACTCCTCAACTCCCCTTATCCCTGTTGAAACAACCCCTTCAGTCACTCCTCAACCCCCCTTATCCCTGTTGAAACAACCCCTTCAGTCACTCCTCAACCCCCCTTATCCCTGTTGAAACGAACCCTGCAGTCACTCCTCAACCCCCCTTATCCCTGTTGAAACAACCCCTTCAGTCACTCCTCAACCCCCCTTATCCCTGTTGAAACGACCCCTGCAGTCACACCTCAACCCCCTTATCCCTGTCGAAACGACCCCTGCAGTCACACCTCAATCCCCCTACCCATGCTAGGCTATAGCTGGGTATTTACCTGGCTCTGAGTGATGAGGTTATCTATGCTAGGCTATGCTGTGTGGTACAGTCCTACCTGGAATATGGCTATCCATGCTAGGCTATGCTAGGCTATGCTGTGTGTGTGCAGTCCTACCTGGAATATGGCTATCCATGCTAGGCTATGCTAGGCTATGCTGTGTGTGTGCAGTCTTACCTGGAATATGGCTATCCATGCTAGGCTATGCTAGGCTATGCTGTGTGTGTACAGTCCTACTTGGAATATGGCTATCCATGCTAGGCTATGCTAGGCTATGCTGTGTTTGTACAGTCATACCTGGAATATGGCTATCCATGCTAGGCTATGCTAGGCTATGCTGTGTGTGTACAGTCCTACCTGGAATATGGCTATCCATGCTAGGCTATGCTAGGCTATGCTGTGTGTGTGCAGTCCTACCTGGAATATGGCTATCCATGCTAGGCTATGCTAGGCTATGCTGTGTGTGTACAGTCCTACCTGGAAGATGGCTATCCATGCTAGGCTATGCTAGGTTATGCTGTGTGTGTACAGTCCTACCTGGAATATGGCTATCCATGCGTAGGCTATGTTGTCAAAGTTCACCGCTCCTTTGTGAGGGTTGACGTTGCCGGGCCGACAGACGTTATAGTACTGGTTCCAGTTCACACAGCCGTCTCTGGCCCCGCCTTCACCGCCAAGAGAGGGCGCGGGCAGCGAGCACTCGGCCCCTCCCTCGCTGTAGGGCGGGACGTCATGGCAACGCAACATTCCGTTCTCCCGAATTGCTGAGCAGATGAAGGGGTCCTCCTCGCTCTCCTCCGGCTGGTAGTACACACTCAATGACAGGTTATAGAGCCTACATAGGAAGACAGAGATTATAGAGACTACATAGACATACAGAGGTTATAGAGCCTACATAGGAAGACAGAGATTATAGAGACTACATAGACATACAGAGGTTATAGAACCTATATAGGAAGACAGAGGTTATAGAGACTATATAGGGAGACAGAGGCTATAGAGCCTATATAGGGAGACAGAGGCTATAGAGACTACATAGACATACAGAGGTTATAGAGCCTATATAGGAAGACAGAGGTTATAGAGACTACATAGGAAGACAGAGTTTATAGAGCCTATATAGGGAGACAGAGGTTATAGAGCCTATATAGGGAGACAGAGGTTATAGAGCCTATATAGGGAGACAGAGAGAGAGTGTGTTGAGTCGGTCAGTGGCTTAAGAGTGATATTAGCCAGCGAACGCCAGGTTAGCACGCACGCACGCACACACACACACACACACACACACACACACACACACACACACACACACACACACACACACACACACACACACACACACACACACACACACACACACACACACACACACACACACACACACACACACACACGGGACACTTTGTTCCATTAAATCAAACGGTAGGATATGTTCTGGAAAGCTTCCTGACTGAGAGAATCTGGAAGTTCCGCTCTGTGTTGTAAACTTTCATCCCCGTTTTCGTGTGTGTGTGTGTGTGTGTGTGTATGTGTGTGAGTGTGTGTGTGAGTGTGTGTAGGCCTGGCATCTATCTACTGCTCTCTCTTAAGCCACTGATTTAATCCACACACACACACTCGTCTGTGTGTGCACATCTGTCCGAGTGTGTGTGCAGCGCTGTTGTGTAGTGTCAGTACGTGGGTAGGATGTGCAGTTTACACGTTGTCACCGTGAGAAAGGCCATCGCTACGGGCAACAGCTAACTGTCACCTCACATCACGTTATACACACTACCCCCTGGATGACACAGACTGAGACACAGAGAGAGAGAGAGAGAGAGAGAGAGAGAGAGAGAGAGAGACAGAGAGAGAGAGACACAGAGAGAGAGAGAGAGAGAGACAGAGAGAGAGAGAGACACAGAGAGAGAGAGAGAGACAGAGAGAGAGAGAGACACAGAGAGAGAGAGAGAGAGAGAGAGAGAGAGAGAGAGAGAGAGCGAGAGAGAGAGAGACAGAGCGAGAGAGAGAGAGAGAGACAGACAGAGAGAGAGAGACAGAGAGACTCACGTTCTGAAGTCTTCTCCCATGAAGCACCTGTTTCTCAGTAGCCCCGCCCACAGCTGCACGCCGACGATGCCGAAGATGAAGAAGACGAAGAAACAGAGGAGCAGGACGTTACCCAGCATGGGGAGAGTGTCTAGGAGCAGAGTCACCAGGATACGCATACCTACATGACCACAACAAGAAAAAGAGGAGCAGGACGTTACCCAGCATGGAGAGAGAGAGTCTAGGAGTAGCAGGACGTTACCCAGCATGGAGAGAGAGAGTCTAGGAGCAGGGACGTTACCCAGCATGGAGAGAGAGAGTCTAGGAGCAGGGATATTACCCAGCATGGAGAGAGAGAGTCTAGGAGCAGGGACGTTACCCAGCATGGAGAGAGAGAGTCTAGGAGCAGGGACGTTACCCAGCATGGAGAGAGAGAGTCTAGGAGCAGGGATGTTACCCAGCTTGGAGAGAGAGAGTCTAGGAGCAGGGACGTTACCCAGCATGGAGAGAGAGAGTCTAGGAGCAGGGATATTACCCAGCATGGAGAGAGAGAGTCTAGGAGCAGGGACATTACCCAGCATGGAGAGAGAGAGTCTAGGAGCAGGGATGTTACCCAGCTTGGAGAGAGAGAGTCTAGGAGCAGGGACGTTACCCAGCATGGAGAGAGAGAGTCTAGGAGCAGGGATATTACCCAGCATGGAGAGAGAGAGTCTAGGAGCAGGGACGTTACCCAGCATGGAGAGAGAGAGTCTAGGAGCAGGGATGTTACCCAGCTTGGAGAGAGAGAGTCTAGGAGCAGGGACATTACCCAGCATGGAGAGAGAGAGTCTAGGAGCAGGGACGTTACCCAGCTTGGAGAGAGAGAGTCTAGGAGCAGGGACATTACCCAGCATGGAGAGAGAGAGTCTAGGAGCAGGGATGTTACCCAGCTTGGAGAGAGAGAGTCTAGGAGCAGGGACATTACCCAGCATGGAGAGAGAGAGTCTAGGAGCAGGGACGTTACCCAGCATGGAGAGAGAGAGTCTAGGAGCAGGGACGTTACCCAGCATGGAGAGAGAGAGTCTAGGAGCAGGGACATTACCCAGCATGGAGAGAGAGAGTCTAGGAGCAGGGACGTTACCCAGCATGGAGAGAGAGAGTCTAGGAGCAGGGACGTTACCCAGCATGGAGAGAGAGAGTCTAGGAGCAGGGACATTATCCAACATGGAGAGAGAGAGTCTAGGAGCAGGGACGTTACCCAGCATGGAGAGAGAGAGTCTAGGAGCAGGGACATTATCCAACATGGAGAGAGAGAGTCTAGGAGCAGGGACGTTACCCAGCATGGAGAGAGAGAGTCTAGGAGCAGGGACATTACCCAGCATGGAGAGAGAGGGTCTAGGAGCAGGGACGTTACCCAGCATGGAGAGAGAGAGTCTAGGAGCAGGGACGTTACCCAGCATGGAGAGAGAGAGTCTAGGAGCAGGACGTTACCCAGCATGGAGAGAGAGAGTCTAGGAGCAGGGACGTTACCCAGCATGGAGAGAGTCTAGGAGTAGCAGGACGTTACCCAGCATGGAGAGAGAGAGTCTAGGAGCAGGGACATTACCCAGCATGGAGAGAGAGAGTCTAGGAGCAGGGACGTTACCCAGCATGGAGAGAGAGAGTCTAGGAGTAGCAGGGACGTTACCCAGCATGGACAGAGAGAGTCTAGGAGTAGCAGGGACGTTACCCAGCATGGAGAGAGTCTAGGAGTAGCAGGGACGTTACCCAGCATGGAGAGAGAGAGTCTAGGAGCAGGGACGTTACCCAGCATGAAGAGAGAGTCTAGGAGCAGGGACGTTACCCAGCATGGAGAGAGAGAGTCTAGGAGCAGGGACATTACCCAGCATGGAGAGAGAGAGTCTAGGAGCAGGGACGTTACCCAGCATGGAGAGAGAGAGTCTAAGAGTAGCAGGGACGTTACCCAGCATGGAGAGAGAGAGTCTAGGAGTAGCAGGGGCGTTACCCAACATGGAGAGAGAGAGTCTAGGATCAGCAACGTTACCCAGCATGGAGAGAGAGAGTCTAGGAGCAGGGACATTATCCAACATGGAGAGAGAGAGTCTAGGATCAGCAACGTTACCCAGCATGGAGAGAGAGAGTCTAGGAGCAGGGACATTACCCAACATGGAGA
>NW_023493661.1:465000-497500 GCF_013265735.2 Oncorhynchus mykiss
ATCGACATCCCAGATGGCCCGGGGGAACGATGGGTTAACTGCCGTTGCTCAAGGGTGTCGAGAAGGATTTATAGGCTGTAAAAACAAGGACAGTGTAGTGTGTGTGTACTCACTAGGGACTCTGTTGATTGCCCGGAGCGGCCGCAGAACGCGTACGGTCCTGATAGCTGACAGACTGGCGTTGTGTCCGTCCAGAGAATACTCCATCATCCTACAGGACAGAGAGAGAGAGGTCGCACACGTTAGAATAGATATTCACCTTGTACCGCCCGACCTGGGTTCACACAGGGGGTCACACAGGGGTGAAAGTTAGCCGGGTACGGTCCGGGAGCCAGAAATACTGGCGGTACCGCGAACCGGTAAAACAGTAGACCATCACAAATATAGCACCACCTTTTGGTTTACACCTTTCTATTATAATAGTAACTGAAGTCTGGACACTGACTGTAGGTCTCATGTAGTCTATTATAATATAGTAATAGTAATTGAAGTCTGGACACTGACTGTAGTCTATTATAATAGTAACTGAAGTCTGGACACTGACTGTAGTCTATTATAATAGTAACTGAAGTCTGGACACTGACTGTAGTCTATTATAATAGTAACTGAAGTCTGGACACTGACTGTAGGCCTCATGTAGTCTATTATTACATTAACTGAAGTCTGGACACTGACTGTAGGTCTATTATAATATTAAATGAAGTCTGGACACTGACTGTAGTCTATTATAATAGTAACTGAAGTCTGGACACTGACTGTAGGTCTCATGTAGTCTATTATAATAGTAACTGAAGTCTGGACACTGACTGTAGTCTATTATAATAGTAACTGAAGTCTGGACACTGACTGTAGACCTCATGTAGTCTATTATTACATTAACTGAAGTCTGGACACTGACTGTAGTCTATTATAATAGTAACTGAAGTCTGGACACTGACTGTAGTCTATTATAATATTAACTGAAGTCTGGACACTGACTGTAGTCTATTATAATATTAACTGAAGTCTGGACACTGACTGTAGTCTATTATAATAGTAACTGAAGTCTGGACACTGACTGTAGTCTATTATAATATTAACTGAAGTCTGGACACTGACTGTAGGTCTCATGTAGTCTATTATAATATTAACTGAAGTCTGGACACTGACTGTAGGTCTCATCTAGTCTATTATAATATTAACTGAAGTCTGGACACTGACTGTAGTCTATTATAATAGTAACTGAAGTCTGGACACTGACTGTAGACCTCATGTAGTCTATTATTACATTAACTGAAGTCTGGACACTGACTGTAGGTCTCATGTAGTCTATTATCATATTAACTGAAGTCTGGACACTGACTGTAGGCCTCATGTAGTCTATTATAATATTAACTGAAGTCTGGACACTGACTGTAGGCCTCATGTAGTCTATTATAATAGTAACTGAAGTCTGGACACTGACTGTAGTCTATTATAATAGTAACTGAAGTCTGGACACTGACTGTAGACCTCATGTAGTCTATTATTACATTAACTGAAGTCTGGACACTGACTGTAGGTCTCATGTTCATGTCTCATGTCTCATGTTCCCAAGAAAGCTAAGGTAACTGAGCTAAACGACTACCGCCCCGTAGCACTCACATCCGTCATCATGAAGTGCTTTGAGAGACTAGTCAAGGACCATATCACCTCCACCCTACCTGACACCCTAGACCCACTCCAATTTGCTTACCGCCCAAATAGGTCCACAGATGATGCAATCTCAACCACACTGCACACTGCCCTAACCCATCTGGACAAGAGGAATACCTATGTGAGAATGCTGTTCATCGACTACAGCTCAGCATTCAACACCATAGTACCCTCCAAGCTCGTCATCAAGCTCGAGACCCTGGGTCTCGACCCCGCCCTGTGCAACTGGGTACTGGACTTCCTGACGGGCCGCCCCCAGGTGGTGAGGGTAGGCAACAACATCTCCTCCCCGCTGATCCTCAACACTGGGGCCCCACAAGGGTGCGTTCTGAGCCCTCTCCTGTACTCCCTGTTCACCCACGACTGCGTGGCCACGCACGCCTCCAACTCAATCATCAAGTTTGCGGACGACACAACAGTGGTAGGCTTGATTACCAACAACGATGAGACGGCCTACAGGGAGGAGGTGAGGGCCCTCGGAGTGTGGTGTCAGGAAAATAACCTCACACTCAACGTCAACAAAACTAAGGAGATGATTGTGGACTTCAGGAAACAGCAGAGGGAACACCCCCCTATCCACATCGATGGAACAGTAGTGGAGAGGGTAGCAAGTTTTAAGTTCCTCGGCATACACACCACAGACAAACTGAATTGGTCCACTCACACAGACAGCATCGTGAAGAAGGCGCAGCAGCGCCTCAGGAGGCTGAAGAAATTCGGCTTGTCACCAAAAGCACTCACAAACTTCTACAGATGCACAATCGAGAGCATCCTGGCGGGCTGTATCACCGCCTGGTATGGTAACTGCACCGCCCTCAACCGTAAGGCTCTCCAGAGGGTAGTGAGGTCTGCACAACGCATCACCGGGGGCAAACTACCTGCCCTCCAGGACACCTACACCACCCGATGTCACAGGAAGGCCATAAAGATCATCAAGGACATCAACCACCCGAGCCACTGCCTGTTCACCCCGCTATCATCCAGAAGGCGAGGTCAGTACAGGTGCATCAAAGCTGGGACCGAGAGACTGAAAAACAGCTTCTATCTCAAGGCCATCAGACTGTTAAACAGCCACCACTAACACTGACACTGACTCAACTCCAGCCACTTTAATAATGGGAATTGATGGGAAATGACGTAAATATATCACTAGCCACTTTAAACAATGCTACCTTATATAAATGTTACTTACCCTACATTATTCATCTCATATGCATACATATATACTGTACTCTATATCATCGACGGTATCCTTATGTAATACATGTATCACTAGCCACTTTATACTATACTATGCCACTTTGTTTACATACTCATCTCATTTGTACATACTGTACTCGATACCATCTACTGTATCTTGCCTATGCTGCTCTGTACCATCACTCATTCATATATCCTTATGTACATATTCTTTATCCCCTTACACTGTGTACAAGACAGTAGTTTTGGAATTGTTAGTTAGATTACTTGTTATTACTGCATTGTCGAAACTAGAAGCACAAGCATTTCGCTACACTCGCACTAACATCTGCTAACCATGTGTATGTGACAAATAAAATTTGACTTGATTTGATGTAGTCTATTATCATATTAACTGAAGTCTGGACACTGACTAGGCCTCATGTAGTCTATTATAATATTAACTGAAGTCTGGACACTGACTGTAGGCCTCATGTAGTCTATTATAATAGTAACTGAAGTCTGGACACTGACTGGAGGCCTCATGTAGTCTATTATCATATTAACTGAAGTCTGGACACTGACTGTAGGCCTCATGTAGTCTATTATAATATGAACTGAAGTCTGGACACTGACTGTAGTCTATTATAATATTAACTGAAGTCTGGACACTGACTGTAGGCCTCATGTAGTCTATTATAATATTAACTGAAGTCTGGACACTGACTGTAGGCCTCATGTAGTCTATTATAATATTAACTGAAGTCTGGACACTGACTGTAGGTCTATTATAATATTAACTGAAGTCTGGACACTGACTGTAGGTCTCATGTAGTCTATTATAATATTAACTGAAGTCTGGACACTGACTGTAGTCTATTATAATATGAACTGAAGTCTGGACACTGACTGTAGGTCTCATGTAGTCTATTATAATATTAACTGAAGTCTGGACACTGACTGTAGTCTATTATAATATTAACTGAAGTCTGGACACTGACTGTAGGTCTCATGTAGTCTATTATAATATTAACTGAAGTCTGGACACTGACTGTAGGCCTCATGTAGTCTATTATAATATTAACTGAAGTCTGGACACTGACTGTAGGTCTCACGTAGTATATTATTATATTAACTGAAGTCTGGACACTGACTGTAGGTCTCATGTAGTCTATTATAATATTAACTGAAGTCTGGACACTGACTGTAGGCCTCATGTAGTCTATTATAATAGTAACTGAAGTCTGGACACTGACTGTAGGTATCATGTAGTCTATTATAATATTAACTGAAGTCTGGACACTGACTGTAGGCCTCATGTAGTCTATTATAATATTAACTGAAGTCTGGACACTGACTGTAGTCTATTATAATATTAACTGAAGTCTGGACACTGACTGTAGGCCTCATGTAGTCTATTATAATATTAACTGAAGTCTGGACACTGACTGTAGGCCTCATGTAGTCTATTATAATATTAACTGAAGTCTGGACACTGACTGTAGGTCTATTATAATATGAACTGAAGTCTGGACACTGACTGTAGGTCTATTATAATATTAACTGAAGTCTGGACACTGACTGTAGGTCTCATGTAGTCTATTATAATATTAACTGAAGTCTGGACACTGACTGTAGGTCTCATGTAGTCTATTATAATATGAACTGAAGTCTGGACACTGACTGTAGGTCTCATGTAGTCTATTATAATATGAACTGAAGTCTGGACACTGACTGTAGGTCTATTATAATAGTAACTGAAGTCTGGACACTGACTATAGGTCTCATGTAGTCTATTATAATATGAACTGAAGTCTGGACACTGACTGTAGGTCTATTATAATAGTAACTGACGTCTGGACACTGACTGTAGACCTCATGTAGTCTATTATCTGTGCTATAGTATCATATAGTATCTGTGCTTTAGAATCAAGTAGGCTAACGACATGTAGCCTGCCGCCAGTATCTGTGCTTTAGAATCAAGTAGCCTGCCACCAGTATCTGTGCTTTAGAATCAAGTAGCCTGCCACCAGTATCTGTGCTTTAGAATCAAGTAGCCTGCCACCAGTATCTGTGCTTTAGAATCAAGTAGCCTGCCGCCAGTATCTGTGCTTTAGAATCAAGTAGCCTGCCACCAGTATCTGTGCTTTAGAATCAAGTAGCCTGCCACCAGTATCTGTGCTTTAGAGATGGAACTATCTTTATTGACTCTCGTTGCGGCCTGTACTTCCTTAAAAAACAGGACTCTGAATAAAAATGCATAAACAACTGAAACAATGTCTATTTCTACACCAGCCAATCACTCACCTGCCAGGATGACAGACAGCACCTGACCTCACTGCCTCTCACAGGAAGTCAACAACTGAAACCATGTCTATTTCTGCACCAGCCAATCACTCACCTGCCAGGATGACAGACAGCACCTGACCTCACTGCTGTCATGACGTTGGCCTGGGGGGTAGGTTTATGACCGTCATAAATACCTCTCCCCTCCTTTTATCCTCTCTCTACCCTACTGATGTGACATTTGAAAAAATCCCTTGGTTAACATAGAGATTCTGGGAACATCAGAAGGTGGGGGGAAATGAACTATATTTTGGTAATCCGACCAGTTGAACATATGCGGTGGTACTTAATGAATATGATGTCAGGTTGTCATCTGAGACATTCTCATCAATGATAAGATGACATAAACTCTACAGTGGAAAGTCTGCACATTGTAGTTATCGGATTCACATGGAATTGTTGTTCAATTTAAATGTTTGAATGTGAAATTATTGGTGAAAGGATTACATTTAATTTTAGCTTCCAAATGAGAGGTTTGGGTTTTCATAAGGTTAGGGCTCTGCTCAATCAGTGGCCCGCCCCTGTGAAGAGACGTGGGCTGTAGACTGTGAAACACACTCTTCTCCCTCCACTATATAAAGCCTTGACAACATTATAACCTCCTGTTCCGGATACATTAGGATGACGATCCGATGTCAAAATGGTTCAGATAATAACTACAGAACGAAGTCAACCTCAGCGTGAGCTTTGGTTGCGAATGGTATGAACTTTGAACTCTTATTTACAATAGAAGTGATACCTCCTAGCCGTTGAGTTAGCAACAGCAGCTGCAAATGTGGGCTAGGAAAGAACAGACAGAGTATCCCATCTACCACACAACAACGTTACTACAACATATCCAATTCAGATACATTCTTCAAAGGACAACACACATAGTCTCCTAACACACATAGCCACAAAAACTGAACATCAACCCTGTCAGACCCTAAAGAACTGAACATCAACCCTGTCTGACCCTAAAGAACTGAACATCAACCCTGTCAGACCCTAAAGAACTGAACATCAACCCTCTCCGACCCTAAAGAACTGAACATCAACCCTGTCAGACCCTAAAGAACTGAACATCAACCCTGTCAGACCCTAAAGAACTGAACATCAACCCTGTCAGACCCTAAAGAACTGAACATAAACCCTCTCCGACCCTATAGAACTGAACATCAACCCTGTCAGACCCTAAAAAACTGAACATCAACCCTGTCAGACCCTAAAGTACTGAACATCAACCCTGTCAGACCCTAAAGAACTGAACATCAACCCTGTCAGACCCTAAAAAACTGAACATCAACCCTGTCAGACCCTAAAGAACTGAACATCAACCCTGTCAGACCCAAAAGAACTGAACATCGACCCTGTCAGACCCTAAAGAACTGAACATCGACCCTGTCAGACCCTAAAGAACTGAACATCGACCCTGTCAGACCCTAAAGAACTGAACATCAACCCTGTCAGACCCTAAAGAACTGAACATCAACCCTGTCCGACCCTAAAACAATGATCTGACACACTAGTTCCCTCTGTATTTGTCATAGTGCAGATAACCTATCCCCTGGCTTTGTGTGTGTGTGTGTGTGTGTGTGTGTGTGTGTGTGTGTGTGTGTGTGTGTGTGTGTGTGTGTGTGTGTGTGTGTGTGTGTGTGTGTGTGTCTGTGTGCACCTCACAGTGAGTAAAGGGGTAATGCTGTGTGTCTGAGGTGACCGCTGCTGTCTGCTTAGTTAACGTCTCTTACACACAAACAAACACACACACACACACACACACACACACACACACAAACACACACACACACACACACACACAAACACACACACACACACTTTTCTCCTTGCCTGAAACAGTGACATTGAACGTGTGTTTCTCCCAGCAGGCTACAAACTCCATCACCTCACGGGCTGCTTCACACCCGACCGTGATTGGGAGTCTCATAGGGCCGGCGCACCATTGGCCCGGCGTCGTCCGGGTTTGACCCGGGGGTAGGCCCCGTCATTGTTAATAAGAATTTGTTCTGAACTGACTTGCCTCGTTAAATAACGGTTACATTTATATAAGAAACGAAAATACTTTAGCAGCAGACTTAAAGAACGTCCTCGTGTGTCTCTGGAATCAAAAACAGAATCTAGAGAAGGTTCTATAGGTTCTATTTTGATGTTCTCTTGTCCCTGACCGCCTGACTAACCCCTGAGCATTGTGGGAATAGAACCCTTACCCTGCCATGACGATGAAGAAGTCCAGTCGGTTCCAGGTGTCGCCAAGGTAACACTTAGAACCGAAGATCCCCAGAGCCACCATCTTGATGACCATCTCCACCGCGAAAAACGCAAAGATACAGTCGTCAAACACCTAGAACAGACAAAGATACAGTCATCAAACACCTAGAACAGTAGAACAGACAAAGATACAGTCATCAAACACCCAGAACAGTAGAACAGACAAAGATACAGTCATCAAACACCTAGAAGAGACAAAGATACAGTCATCAAACACCCAGAGCAGACAAAGATAAAGTCGTCAAACACCTAGAACAGACAAAGATACAGTCATCAAACACCTAGAACAGTAGAACAGACAAAGATACAGTCATCAAACACCCAGAACAGTAGAACAGACAAATATACAGTCATCAAACACCCAGAACAGTAGAACAGACAAAGATACAGTCATCAAACACCCAGAGCAGACAAAGATAAAGTCATCAAACACCTAGAACAGACAAAAGATACAGTCATCAAACACCCAGAACAGTAGAACAGACAAAGATACAGTCATCAAACACCTAGAACAGACAAAGATACAGTCATCAAACACCTAGAACAGACAAAGATACAGTCATCAATCACCTAGAACAGACAACGATACAGTCATCAAACACCTAGAACAGACAAAGATACAGTCATCAAACACCCAGAACAGTAGAACAGACAAAGATACAGTCATCAAACACCTAGAACAGACAAAGATACAGTCATCAAATACCTAGAACAGTAGAACAGACAAAGATACAGTCATCAAATACCTAGAACAGTAGAACAGACAAAGATACAGTCATCAAACACCCAGAACAGTAGAACAGACAAATATACAGTCATCAAACACCCAGAACAGACAAAGATACAGTCATCAAACACCTAGAACAGACAAAGATACAGTCATCAAACACCTAGAACAGTAGAACAGACAAAGATACAGTCATCAAACACCCAGAACAGACAAAGATAGTCATCAAACACCCAGAACAGTAGAACAGACAAAGATAAAGTCATCAAACACCTAGAACAGACAAAGATACAGTCATCAAACACCCAGAACAGTAGAACAGACAAAGATACAGTCATCAAACACCTAGAACAGACAAAGATACAGTCATCAAACACCTAGAACAGTAGAACAGACAAAGATACAGTCAACAAACACCTAGAACAGACAAAGATACAGTCATCAAACACCCAGAACACTAGAACAGACAAAGATACAGTCATCAAACACCTAGAACAGACAAAGATACAGTCATCAAACACCCAGAACAGACAAAGATACAGTCATCAAACACCTAGAACAGACAAAGATACAGTCATCAAACACCTAGAACAGTAGAACAGACAAAGATACAGTCATCAAACACCCAGAACAGTAGAACAGACAAAGATACAGTCATCAAACACCTAGAACAGACAAAGATACAGTCATCAAACACCTAGAACAGACAAAGATACAGTCATCAATCACCTAGAACAGACAACGATACAGTCATCAAACACCCAGAACAGTAGAACAGACAAAGATACAGTCATCAAACACCTAGAACAGACAAAGATACAGTCATCAAACACCCAGAACAGACAAAGATACAGTCATCAAACACCTAGAACAGACAAAGATACAGTCATCAAACACCTAGAACAGTAGAACAGACAAAGATACAGTCATCAAACACCCAGAACAGTAGAACAGACAACGATACAGTCATCAAACACCTAGAACAGACAAAGATACAGTCATCAAACACCTAGAACAGTAGAACAGACAAAGATACAGTCATTAAACACCTAGAACAGTAGAACAGACACAGATACAGTCATCAAACACCTAGAACAGTAGAACAGACAAAGATACAGTCATCAAACACCTAGAACAGTAGAACAGACAAAGATACAGTCATCAAACACCTAGAACAGTAGAACAGACAAAGATACAGTCATTAAACACATAGAACAGACAAAGATACAGTCATCAAACACCTAGAACAGACAAAGATACAGTCATTAAACACCTAGAACAGACAAAGATACAGTCACCAAACACCTAGAACAGACAAAGATACAGTCATCAAACACCTATAACAGTAGAACAGACAAAGATAGTCATCAAACACCTAGAACAGTAGAACAGACAAAGATACAGTCATCAAACACCCAGAACAGACAAAGATACAGTCATCAAACACCCAGAACAGTAGAACAGACAAAGATACAGTCATCAAACACCTAGAACAGACAAAGATACAGTCATCAAACACCTAGAACAGACAAAGATACAGTCATCAATCACCTAGAACAGACAACGATACAGTCATCAAACACCTAGAACAGACAAAGATACAGTCATCAAACACCCAGAACAGTAGAACAGACAAAGATACAGTCATCAAACACCTAGAACAGACAAAGATACAGTCATCAAATACCTAGAACAGTAGAACAGACAAAGATACAGTCATCAAATACCTAGAACAGTAGAACAGACAAAGATACAGTCATCAAACACCCAGAACAGTAGAACAGACAAATATACAGTCATCAAACACCCAGAACAGACAAAGATACAGTCATCAAACACCTAGAATAGACAAAGATACAGTCATCAAACACCTAGAACAGTAGAACAGACAAAGATACAGTCATCAAACACCCAGAACAGACAAAGATACAGTCATCAAACACCCAGAACAGTAGAACAGACAAAGATAAAGTCATCAAACACCTAGAACAGACAAAGATACAGTCATCAAACACCCAGAACAGTAGAACAGACAAAGATACAGTCATCAAACACCTAGAACAGACAAAGATACAGTCATCAAACACCCAGAACAGACAAAGATACAGTCATCAAACACCTAGAACAGACAAAGATACAGTCATCAAACACCTAGAACAGTAGAACAGACAAAGATACAGTCAACAAACACCTAGAACAGACAAAGATACAGTCATCAAACACCCAGAACAGTAGAACAGACAAAGATACAGTCAACAAACACCTAGAACAGACAAAGATACAGTCATCAAACACCTAGAACAGTAGAACAGACAAAGATACAGTCATCAAACACCTAGAACAGACAAAGATACAGTCATCAAACACCCAGAACAGACAAAGATACAGTCATCAAACACCTAGAACAGACAAAGATACAGTCATCAAACACCTAGAACAGTAGAACAGACAAAGATACAGTCATCAAACACCCAGAACAGTAGAACAGACAAAGATACAGTCATCAAACACCTAGAACAGACAAAGATACAGTCATCAAACACATAGAACAGACAAAGATACAGTCATCAATCACCTAGAACAGACAACGATACAGTCATCAAACACCCAGAACAGTAGAACAGACAAAGATACAGTCATCAAACACCTAGAACAGACAAAGATACAGTCATCAAACACCCAGAACAGACAAAGATACAGTCATCAAACACCTAGAACAGACAAAGATACAGTCATCAAACACCTAGAACAGTAGAACAGACAAAGATACAGTCATCAAACACCCAGAACAGTAGAACAGACAAAGATACAGTCATCAAACACCTAGAACAGACAAAGATACAGTCATCAAACACCTAGAACAGACAAAGATACAGTCATCAATCACCTAGAACAGACAACGATACAGTCATCAAACACCTAGAACAGTAGAACAGACAAAGATACAGTCAACAAACACCTAGAACAGACAAAGATACAGTCATCAAACACCCAGAACAGTAGAACAGACAAAGATAAAGTCATCAAACACCTAGAACAGACAAAGATACAGTCATCAAACACCTAGAACAGTAGAACAGACAAAGATACAGTCATCAAACACCCAGAACAGTAGAACAGACAAAGATACAGTCATCAAACACCTAGAACAGACAAAGATACAGTCATCAAACACCTAGAACAGACAAAGATACAGTCATCAAACACCTAGAACAGTAGAACAGACAAAGATACAGTCATCAAACACCTAGAACAGTAGAACAGACAAAGATACAGTCATCAAACACCTAGAACAGACAAAGATACAGTCAACAAACACCTAGAACAGTAGAACAGACAAAGATACAGTCATCAAACACCCAGAACAGACAAAGATACAGTCATCAAACACCTAGAACATACAGTCATCAAACACCTAGAACAGTAGAACAGACAAAGATACAGTCATCAAATACCCAGAACAGACAAAGATACAGTCATCAAACACCCAGAACAGTAGAACAGACAAAGATAAAGTCATCAAACACCTAGAACAGACAAAGATACAGTCATCAAACACCCAGAACAGTAGAACAGACAAAGATACAGTCATCAAACACCTAGAACAGACAAAGATACAGTCATCAAACACCCAGAACAGACAAAGATACAGTCATCAAACACCTAGAACAGACAAAGATACAGTCATCAAACACCTAGAACAGTAGAACAGACAAAGATACAGTCAACAAACACCTAGAACAGACAAAGATACAGTCATCAAACACCCAGAACAGTAGAACAGACAAAGATAAAGTCATCAAACACCTAGAACAGACAAAGATACAGTCATCAAACACCCAGAACAGTAGAACAGACAAAGATACAGTCATCAAACACCTAGAACAGACAAAGATACAGTCATCAAACACCCAGAACAGACAAAGATACAGTCATCAAACACCTAGAACAGACAAAGATACAGTCATCAAACACCTAGAACAGTAGAACAGACAAAGATACAGTCATCAAACACCCAGAACAGTAGAACAGACAAAGATACAGTCATCAAACACCTAGAACAGACAAAGATACAGTCATCAAACACCCAGAACAGTAGAACAGACAAAGATACAGTCATCAAACACCTAGAACAGACAAAGATACAGTCATCAAACACCCAGAACAGACAAAGATACAGTCATCAAACACCTAGAACAGACAAAGATACAGTCATCAAACACCTAGAACAGTAGAACAGACAAAGATACAGTCATCAAACACCCAGAACAGTAGAACAGACAAAGATACAGTCATCAAACACCTAGAACAGACAAAGATACAGTCATCAAATACCTAGAACAGTAGAACAGACAAAGATACAGTCATCAAATACCTAGAACAGTAGAACAGACAAAGATACAGTCATCAAACACCCAGAACAGTAGAACAGACAAATATACAGTCATCAAACACCCAGAACAGACAAAGATACAGTCATCAAACACCTAGAACAGACAAAGATACAGTCATCAAACACCTAGAACAGTAGAACAGACAAAGATACAGTCATCAAACACCCAGAACAGACAAAGATAGTCATCAAACACCCAGAACAGTAGAACAGACAAATATAAAGTCATCAAACACCTAGAACAGACAAAGATACAGTCATCAAACACCCAGAACAGTAGAACAGACAAAGATACAGTCATCAAACACCTAGAACAGACAAAGATACAGTCATCAAACACCCAGAACAGACAAAGATACAGTCATCAAACACCTAGAACAGACAAAGATAAAGTCATCAAACACCTAGAACAGTAGAACAGACAAAGATACAGTCAACAAACACCTAGAACAGACAAAGATACAGTCATCAAACACCTAGAACACTAGAACAGACAAAGATAAAGTCATCAAACACCTAGAACAGACAAAGATACAGTCATCAAACACCCAGAACAGTAGAACAGACAAAGATACAGTCATCAAACACCTAGAACAGACAAAGATACAGTCATCAAACACCCAGAACAGACAAAGATACAGTCATCAAACACCTAGAACAGACAAAGATACAGTCATCAAACACCTAGAACAGTAGAACAGACAAAGATACAGTCATCAAACACCCAGAACAGTAGAACAGACAAAGATACAGTCATCAAACACCTAGAACAGACAAAGATACAGTCATCAAACACCTAGAACAGACAAAGATACAGTCATCAATCACCTAGAACAGACAACGATACAGTCATCAAACACCCAGAACAGTAGAACAGACAAAGATACAGTCATCAAACACCTAGAACAGACAAAGATACAGTCATCAAACACCCAGAACAGACAAAGATACAGTCATCAAACACCTAGAACAGACAAAGATACAGTCATCAAACACCTAGAACAGTAGAACAGACAAAGATACAGTCATCAAACACCCAGAACAGTAGAACAGACAACGATACAGTCATCAAACACCTAGAACAGACAAAGATACAGTCATCAAACACCTAGAACAGTAGAACAGACAAAGATACAGTCATTAAACACCTAGAACAGTAGAACAGACACAGATACAGTCATCAAACACCTAGAACAGTAGAACAGACAAAGATACAGTCATCAAACACCTAGAACAGTAGAACAGACAAAGATACAGTCATCAAACACCTAGAACAGTAGAACAGACAAAGATACAGTCATTAAACACATAGAACAGACAAAGATACAGTCATCAAACACCTAGAACAGACAAAGATACAGTCATTAAACACCTAGAACAGACAAAGATACAGTCACCAAACACCTAGAACAGACAAAGATACAGTCATCAAACACCTATAACAGTAGAACAGACAAAGATAGTCATCAAACACCTAGAACAGTAGAACAGACAAAGATACAGTCATCAAACACCCAGAACAGACAAAGATACAGTCATCAAACACCCAGAACAGTAGAACAGACAAAGATACAGTCATCAAACATCTAGAACAGACAAAGATACAGTCATCAAACACCTAGAACAGACAAAGATACAGTCATCAATCACCTAGAACAGACAACGATACAGTCATCAAACACCTAGAACAGACAAAGATACAGTCATCAAACACCCAGAACAGTAGAACAGACAAAGATACAGTCATCAAACACCTAGAACAGACAAAGATACAGTCATCAAATACCTAGAACAGTAGAACAGACAAAGATACAGTCATCAAATACCTAGAACAGTAGAACAGACAAAGATACAGTCATCAAACACCCAGAACAGTAGAACAGACAAAGATACAGTCATCAAACACCCAGAACAGACAAAGATACAGTCATCAAACACCTAGAACAGACAAAGATACAGTCATCAAACACCTAGAACAGTAGAACAGACAAAGATACAGTCATCAAACACCCAGAACAGACAAAGATACAGTCATCAAACACCCAGAACAGTAGAACAGACAAAGATAAAGTCATCAAACACCTAGAACAGACAAAGATACAGTCATCAAACACCCAGAACAGTAGAACAGACAAAGATACAGTCATCAAACACCTAGAACAGACAAAGATACAGTCATCAAACACCCAGAACAGACAAAGATACAGTCATCAAACACCTAGAACAGACAAAGATACAGTCATCAAACACCTAGAACAGTAGAACAGACAAAGATACAGTCAACAAACACCTAGAACAGACAAAGATACAGTCATCAAACACCCAGAACAGTAGAACAGACAAAGATAAAGTCATCAAACACCTAGAACAGACAAAGATACAGTCATCAAACACCCAGAACAGTAGAACAGACAAAGATACAGTCATCAAACACCTAGAACAGACAAAGATACAGTCATCAAACACCCAGAACAGACAAAGATACAGTCATCAAACACCTAGAACAGACAAAGATACAGTCATCAAACACCTAGAACAGTAGAACAGACAAAGATACAGTCATCAAACACCCAGAACAGTAGAACAGACAAAGATACAGTCATCAAACACCTAGAACAGACAAAGATACAGTCATCAAACACCTAGAACAGACAAAGATACAGTCATCAATCACCTAGAACAGACAACGATACAGTCATCAAACACCCAGAACAGTAGAACAGACAAAGATACAGTCATCAAACACCTAGAACAGACAAAGATACAGTCATCAAACACCCAGAACAGACAAAGATACAGTCATCAAACACCTAGAACAGACAAAGATACAGTCATCAAACACCTAGAACAGTAGAACAGACAAAGATACAGTCATCAAACACCCAGAACAGTAGAACAGACAAAGATACAGTCATCAAACACCTAGAACAGACAAAGATACAGTCATCAAACACCTAGAACAGACAAAGATACAGTCATCAATCACCTAGAACAGACAACGATACAGTCATCAAACACCTAGAACAGTAGAACAGACAAAGATACAGTCAACAAACACCTAGAACAGACAAAGATACAGTCATCAAACACCCAGAACAGTAGAACAGACAAAGATAAAGTCATCAAACACCTAGAACAGACAAAGATACAGTCATCAAACACCTAGAACAGTAGAACAGACAACGATACAGTCATCAAACACCTAGAACAGTAGAACAGACAAAGATACAGTCATCAAACACCCAGAACAGTAGAACAGACAAAGATACAGTCATCAAACACCTAGAACAGACAAAGATACAGTCATCAAACACCTAGAACAGACAAAGATACAGTCATCAATCACCTAGAACAGACAACGATACAGTCATCAAACACCCAGAACAGTAGAACAGACAAAGATACAGTCATCAAACACCTAGAACAGACAAAGATACAGTCATCAAACACCCAGAACAGACAAAGATACAGTCATCAAACACCTAGAACAGACAAAGATACAGTCATCAAACACCTAGAACAGTAGAACAGACAAAGATACAGTCATCAAACACCCAGAACAGTAGAACAGACAACGATACAGTCATCAAACACCTAGAACAGACAAAGATACAGTCATCAAACACCTAGAACAGTAGAACAGACAAAGATACAGTCATTAAACACCTAGAACAGTAGAACAGACACAGATACAGTCATCAAACACCTAGAACAGTAGAACAGACAAAGATACAGTCATCAAACACCTAGAACAGTAGAACAGACAAAGATACAGTCATCAAACACCTAGAACAGTAGAACAGACAAAGATACAGTCATTAAACACATAGAACAGACAAAGATACAGTCATCAAACACCTAGAACAGACAAAGATACAGTCATTAAACACCTAGAACAGACAAAGATACAGTCACCAAACACCTAGAACAGACAAAGATACAGTCATCAAACACCTATAACAGTAGAACAGACAAAGATAGTCATCAAACACCTAGAACAGTAGAACAGACAAAGATACAGTCATCAAACACCCAGAACAGACAAAGATACAGTCATCAAACACCCAGAACAGTAGAACAGACAAAGATACAGTCATCAAACACCTAGAACAGACAAAGATACAGTCATCAAACACCTAGAACAGACAAAGATACAGTCATCAATCACCTAGAACAGACAACGATACAGTCATCAAACACCTAGAACAGACAAAGATACAGTCATCAAACACCCAGAACAGTAGAACAGACAAAGATACAGTCATCAAACACCTAGAACAGACAAAGATACAGTCATCAAATACCTAGAACAGTAGAACAGACAAAGATACAGTCATCAAATACCTAGAACAGTAGAACAGACAAAGATACAGTCATCAAACACCCAGAACAGTAGAACAGACAAAGATACAGTCATCAAACACCCAGAACAGACAAAGATACAGTCATCAAACACCTAGAACAGACAAAGATACAGTCATCAAACACCTAGAACAGTAGAACAGACAAAGATACAGTCATCAAACACCCAGAACAGACAAAGATACAGTCATCAAACACCCAGAACAGTAGAACAGACAAAGATAAAGTCATCAAACACCTAGAACAGACAAAGATACAGTCATCAAACACCCAGAACAGTAGAACAGACAAAGATACAGTCATCAAACACCTAGAACAGACAAAGATACAGTCATCAAACACCCAGAACAGACAAAGATACAGTCATCAAACACCTAGAACAGACAAAGATACAGTCATCAAACACCTAGAACAGTAGAACAGACAAAGATACAGTCAACAAACACCTAGAACAGACAAAGATACAGTCATCAAACACCCAGAACAGTAGAACAGACAAAGATAAAGTCATCAAACACCTAGAACAGACAAAGATACAGTCATCAAACACCCAGAACAGTAGAACAGACAAAGATACAGTCATCAAACACCTAGAACAGACAAAGATACAGTCATCAAACACCCAGAACAGACAAAGATACAGTCATCAAACACCTAGAACAGACAAAGATACAGTCATCAAACACCTAGAACAGCAGAACAGACAAAGATACAGTCATCAAACACCCAGAACAGTAGAACAGACAAAGATACAGTCATCAAACACCTAGAACAGACAAAGATACAGTCATCAAACACCTAGAACAGACAAAGATACAGTCATCAATCACCTAGAACAGACAACGATACAGTCATCAAACACCCAGAACAGTAGAACAGACAAAGATACAGTCATCAAACACCTAGAACAGACAAAGATACAGTCATCAAACACCCAGAACAGACAAAGATACAGTCATCAAACACCTAGAACAGACAAAGATACAGTCATCAAACACCTAGAACAGTAGAACAGACAAAGATACAGTCATCAAACACCCAGAACAGTAGAACAGACAAAGATACAGTCATCAAACACCTAGAACAGACAAAGATACAGTCATCAAACACCTAGAACAGACAAAGATACAGTCATCAATCACCTAGAACAGACAACGATACAATCATCAAACACCTAGAACAGTAGAACAGACAAAGATACAGTCAACAAACACCTAGAACAGACAAAGATACAGTCATCAAACACCCAGAACAGTAGAACAGACAAAGATAAAGTCATCAAACACCTAGAACAGACAAAGATACAGTCATCAAACACCTAGAACAGTAGAACAGACAAAGATACAGTCATCAAACACCCAGAACAGTAGAACAGACAAAGATACAGTCATCAAACACCTAGAACAGACAAAGATACAGTCATCAAACAACTAGAACAGACAAAGATACAGTCATCAAACACCTAGAACAGTAGAACAGACAAAGATACAGTCATCAAACACCCAGAACAGACAAAGATACAGTCATCAAACACCCAGAACAGTAGAACAGACAAAGATAAAGTCATCAAACACCTAGAACAGACAAAGATACAGTCATCAAACACCCAGAACAGTAGAACAGACAAAGATACAGTCATCAAACACCTAGAACAGACAAAGATACAGTCATCAAACACCTAGAACAGACAAAGATACAGTCATCAATCACCTAGAACAGACAACGATACAGTCATCAAACACCTAGAACAGTAGAACAGACAAAGATACAGTCAACAAACACCTAGAACAGACAAAGATACAGTCATCAAACACCCAGAACAGTAGAACAGACAAAGATAAAGTCATCAAACACCTAGAACAGACAAAGATACAGTCATCAAACACCTAGAACAGTAGAACAGACAAAGATACAGTCATCAAACACCCAGAACAGTAGAACAGACAAAGATACAGTCATCAAACACCTAGAACAGACAAAGATACAGTCATCAAACACCTAGAACAGACAAAGATACAGTCATCAAACACCTAGAACAGTAGAACAGACAAAGATACAGTCATCAAACACCCAGAACAGACAAAGATACAGTCATCAAACACCCAGAACAGTAGAACAGACAAAGATAAAGTCATCAAACACCTAGAACAGACAAAGATACAGTCATCAAACACCCAGAACAGTAGAACAGACAAAGATACAGTCATCAAACACCTAGAACAGACAAAGATACAGTCATCAAACACCCAGAACAGACAAAGATACAGTCATCAAACACCTAGAACAGACAAAGATACAGTCATCAAACACCTAGAACAGTAGAACAGACAAAGATACAGTCAACAAACACCTAGAACAGACAAAGATACAGTCATCAAACACCCAGAACAGTAGAACAGACAAAGATAAAGTCATCAAACACCTAGAACAGACAAAGATACAGTCATCAAACACCCAGAACAGTAGAACAGACAAAGATACAGTCATCAAACACCTAGAACAGACAAAGATACAGTCATCAAACACCCAGAACAGACAAAGATACAGTCATCAAACACCTAGAACAGACAAAGATACAGTCATCAAACACCTAGAACAGTAGAACAGACAAAGATACAGTCATCAAACACCCAGAACAGTAGAACAGACAAAGATACAGTCATCAAACACCTAGAACAGACAAAGATACAGTCATCAAACACCTAGAACAGACAAAGATACAGTCATCAATCACCTAGAACAGACAACGATACAGTCATCAAACACCCAGAACAGTAGAACAGACAAAGATACAGTCATCAAACACCTAGAACAGACAAAGATACAGTCATCAAACACCCAGAACAGACAAAGATACAGTCATCAAACACCTAGAACAGACAAAGATACAGTCATCAAACACCTAGAACAGTAGAACAGACAAAGATACAGTCATCAAACACCCAGAACAGTAGAACAGACAAAGATACAGTCATCAAACACCTAGAACAGACAAAGATACAGTCATCAAACACCTAGAACAGACAAAGATACAGTCATCAATCACCTAGAACAGACAACGATACAGTCATCAAACACCTAGAACAGTAGAACAGACAAAGATACAGTCAACAAACACCTAGAACAGACAAAGATACAGTCATCAAACACCCAGAACAGTAGAACAGACAAAGATAAAGTCATCAAACACCTAGAACAGACAAAGATACAGTCATCAAACACCTAGAACAGTAGAACAGACAAAGATACAGTCATCAAACACCCAGAACAGTAGAACAGACAAAGATACAGTCATCAAACACCTAGAACAGACAAAGATACAGTCATCAAACACCTAGAACAGACAAAGATACAGTCATCAAACACCTAGAACAGTAGAACAGACAAAGATACAGTCATCAAACACCTAGAACAGTAGAACAGACAAAGATACAGTCATCGAACACCTAGAACAGACAAAGATACAGTCAACAAACACCTAGAACAGTAGAACAGACAAAGATACAGTCATCAAACACCTAGAACAGACAAAGATACAGTCATCAAACACCCAGAACAGACAAAGATACAGTCATCAAACACCTAGAACAGACAAAGATACAGTCATCAAACACCTAGAACAGTAGAACAGACAAAGATACAGTCATCAAACACCCAGAACAGACAAAGATACAGTCATCAAACACCCAGAACAGTAGAACAGACAAAGATAAAGTCATCAAACACCTAGAACAGACAAAGATACAGTCATCAAACACCCAGAACAGTAGAACAGACAAAGATACAGTCATCAAACACCTAGAACAGACAAAGATACAGTCATCAAACACCCAGAACAGACAAAGATACAGTCATCAAACACCTAGAACAGACAAAGATACAGTCATCAAACACCTAGAACAGTAGAACAGACAAAGATACAGTCAACAAACACCTAGAACAGACAAAGATACAGTCATCAAACACCCAGAACAGTAGAACAGACAAAGATAAAGTCATCAAACACCTAGAACAGACAAAGATACAGTCATCAAACACCCAGAACAGTAGAACAGACAAAGATACAGTCATCAAACACCTAGAACAGACAAAGATACAGTCATCAAACACCCAGAACAGACAAAGATACAGTCATCAAACACCTAGAACAGACAAAGATACAGTCATCAAACACCTAGAACAGTAGAACAGACAAAGATACAGTCATCAAACACCCAGAACAGTAGAACAGACAAAGATACAGTCATCAAACACCTAGAACAGACAAAGATACAGTCATCAAACACCCAGAACAGTAGAACAGACAAAGATACAGTCATCAAACACCTAGAACAGACAAAGATACAGTCATCAAACACCCAGAACAGACAAAGATACAGTCATCAAACACCTAGAACAGACAAAGATACAGTCATCAAACACCTAGAACAGTAGAACAGACAAAGATACAGTCATCAAACACCCAGAACAGTAGAACAGACAAAGATACAGTCATCAAACACCTAGAACAGACAAAGATACAGTCATCAAACACCTAGAACAGACAAAGATACAGTCATCAATCACCTAGAACAGACAACGATACAGTCATCAAACACCTAGAACAGTAGAACAGACAAAGATACAGTCAACAAACACCTAGAACAGACAAAGATACAGTCATCAAACACCCAGAACAGTAGAACAGACAAAGATAAAGTCATCAAACACCTAGAACAGACAAAGATACAGTCATCAAACACCTAGAACAGTAGAACAGACAAAGATACAGTCATCAAACACCCAGAACAGTAGAACAGACAAAGATACAGTCATCAAACACCTAGAACAGACAAAGATACAGTCATCAAACACCTAGAACAGACAAAGATACAGTCATCAAACACCTAGAACAGTAGAACAGACAAAGATACAGTCATCAAACACCTAGAACAGTAGAACAGACAAAGATACAGTCATCAAACACCTAGAACAGACAAAGATACAGTCAACAAACACCTAGAACAGTAGAACAGACAAAGATACAGTCATCAAACACCTAGAACAGACAAAGATACAGTCAACAAACACCTAGAACAATGTACAGTCACCAAGACGAGGGTTTATAGGTGAGGGGTAAGGTGTTGATGGTGAGGGGTGAGAGGTTATAGGTGAGGGGTGAGGTGTTGATGGTGAGGGGTGAGAGGTGAGAGGTGAGGGGTGAGGTGTTGATGGTGAGGGGTGAGAGGTTATAGGTGAGGGGTGAGGTGTTGATGGTGAGGGGTGAGAGGTTATAGGTGAGGGGTGAGGTGTTGATGGTGAGGGGTGAGAGGTTATAGGTGAGAGTTTATAAGTGAGAGGTTATAGGTGAGGGGTGAGAGGTTATAGTTTAGGGGTGAGGGGTGAGGGGTGAGAGGTGAGGGGTGAGAGGTTATAGGTGAGAGGTTATAGGTGAGGGGTGAGAGGTTATAGTTTAGGGGTGAGTGGTGAGGGGTGAGAGGTTATAGGTGAGAGGTGAGGGGTGAGGGATAACAGGTTATAGGTGAGAGGTTATAGGTGAGGGGTGAGAGGTTATAGGTGAGGGGTGAGAGGTGAGACGTTATAGGTGAGGGGTGAGAGGTTATAGGTGAGGGGTGAGAGGTGAGAGGTTTAAGGTTTAAAGTAGTACCTACCTGTAGTATGAGGCACCACTCTGCCTGACAGGTGAGAGGTTATAGGTGAGGGGTGAGAGGTTATAGGTGAGGGGTGAGAGGTGAGAGGTTTAAGGTTTAAAGTAGTACCTACCTGTAGTATGAGGCACCACTCTGCCTGACAGGTGAGAGGTTATAGGTGAGGGGTGAGAGGTTATAGGTGAAGGGGTGAGAGGTTATAGGTCAGGGGTGAGAGTTTATAGGTGAGAGGTGAGAGGTTATAGGTGAGGGGTGAGAGGTTATAGGTGAGGGGTGAGAGGTTATAGGTGAGGGGTGAGAGGTGAGAGGTTATAGGTGAGAGGTGAGAGGTTATAGGTGAGGGGTGAGAGGTTATAGGTGAGGGGTGAAGGATGACAGGTTATAGGTTATAGGTGAGAGGTTATAGGTGAGGGATGACTATAGGTGAGGGGTGAGAGGTTATAGGTGAGGGGTGAGAAGTTATAGGTGAGGGGTGAGAGGTGAGGGGTGAGAGGTTATAGGTGAGGGGTGAGAGGTTATAGGTGAGAGGTGAGAGGTTATAGGTGAGGGGTGAGAGGTTATAGGTGAGGGGTGAGAGGTGAGGGGTGAGAGGTTATAGGTGAGGGGTGAAGGATGACAGGTTATAGGTTATAGGTGAGAGGTTATAGGTGAGGGATGACAGGTTATAGGTGAGAGGTTATAGGTGAGGGGTGAGAGGTGAGGGGTGAGAGGTTATATGTGAGGGGTGAGAGGTTATAGGTGAGAGGTGAGAGGTTATAGGTGAGGGGTGAGAGGTTATAGGTTATAGGTGAGAGGTGAGGGGTGAGAGGTTATAGGTGAGGGGTGAGAGGTTATAGGTGAGGGGTGAGAGGTGAGGGGTGAGAGGTTATAGGTGAGGGGTGAAGGATGACAGGTTATAGGTTATAGGTGAGAGGTTATAGGTGAGGGATGACAGGTTATAGGTGAGAGGTTATAGGTGAGGGGTGAGAGGTTATAGGTGAGGGGTGAGAGATGAGGGGTGAGAGGTTATAGGTGAGGGGTGAGAGGTTATAGGTGAGGGGTGAGAGGTTATAGGTGAGAGGTGAGAGGTTTAAAGTAGTACCTACCTGTAGTATGAGGCACCACTCTGCCTGACAGGTGACGTCTTCACAGGGTTGGTACATCCCCAGAGTCACACAGTTCAGGAGAATCACTATCATGGAGACGTGTTCAAACCACGTGGAGACCTGGGTTAAGGACTACACACTGAGACATGGCCTACTGAATACAGACATCACACAGTACAGGATCCCCAGCATTAACCACGTAGAGACCTGGGTTAAGGACTACACACTGAGACATGGCCTACTGAAAACAGACATCACACAGTACAGGATCCCCAGCATTAACCACGTAGAGACCTGGGTTAAGGACTACACACTGAGACATGGCCTACTGAATACAGACATCACACAGTACAGGATCCCCAGCATTAACCACGTAGAGACCTGGGTTAAGGACTACACACTGAGACATGGCCTACTGAAAACAGACATCACACAGTACAGGATCCCCAGCATTAACCACGTAGAGACCTGGGTTAAGGACTACACACTGAGACATGGCCTACTGAATACAGACATCACACAGTACAGGATCCCCAGCATTAACCACGTAGAGACCTGGGTTAAGGACTACACACTGAGACATGGCCTACTGAATACAGACATCACACAGTACAGGATCCCCAGCATTAACCACGTAGAGACCTGGGTTAAGGACTACACACTGAGACATGATACAACACTGCCTCTTACCTGTGACTGTATTCATGATACAACA
Source organism: Oncorhynchus mykiss (assembly GCF_013265735.2). NCBI lineage: Eukaryota > Metazoa > Chordata > Actinopteri > Salmoniformes > Salmonidae > Oncorhynchus > Oncorhynchus mykiss. Next base: position 489,395 of record NW_023493661.1, read on the forward strand.
CTGCCTCTTACCTGTATTCATGATGCAGCACTGCCTCTTACCTGTGACTGTATTCATGATGCAGCACTGCCTCTTACCTGTGACTGTATTCATGATACAGCACTGCCTCTTACCTGTGACTGTATTCATGATACAGCACTGCCTCTTACCTGTGACTGTATTCATGATACAACACTGCCTCTTGTCTGTGACTGTATTCATGATACAACACTGCCTCTTACCTGTATTCATGATACAGCACTGCCTCTTACCTGTGACTGTATTCATGATACAGCACTGCCTCTTACCTGTATTCATGATACAGCACTGCCTCTTACCTGTGACTGTATTCATGATACAACACTGCCTCTTGTCTGTGACTGTATTCATGATACAACACTGCCTCTTACCTGTATTCATGATACAGCACTGCCTCTTGTCTGTGACTGTATTCATGATGCAGCACTGCCTCTTACCTGTATTCATGATACAGCACTGCCTCTTACCTGTGACTGTATTCATGATACAGCACTGCCTCTTACCTGTGACTGTATTCATGATACAGCACTGCCTCTTACCTGTGACTGTATTCATGATACAGCACTGCCTCCTGTCTGTGACTGTATTCATGATACAGCACTGCCTCTTACCTGTGACTGTATTCATGATACAGCACTGCCTCCTGTCTGTGACTGTATTCATGATACAGCACTGCCTCCTGTCTGTGACTGTATTCATGATGCAGCACTGCCTCTTACCTGTGACTGTATTCATGATGCAGCACTGCCTCTTACCTGTATTCATGATACAACACTGCCTCTTACCTGTGACTGTATTCATGATACAACACTGCCTCTTGTCTGTGACTGTATTCATGATACAACACTGCCTCTTGTCTGTGACTGTATTCATGATACAACACTGCCTCTTACCTGTGACTGTATTCATGATACAACACTGCCTCTTGTCTGTGACTGTATTCATGATACAACACTGCCTCTTACCTGTGACTCTATTCATGATACAGCACTGCCTCTTACCTGTGACTCTATTCATGATACAGCACTGCCTCTTACCTGTGACTCTATTCATGATACAGCACTGCCTCTTATCTGTGACTGTATTCATGATACAGCACTGCCTCTTACCTGTGACTGTATTCATGATACAGCACTGCCTCTTACCTGTATTCATGATACAGCACTGCCTCTTACCTGTATTCATGATACAGCACTGCCTCTTACCTGTATTCATGATGCAGCACTGCCTCTTACCTGCGACTGTATTCATGATACAGCACTGCCTCTTACCTGTATTCATGATACAGCACTGCCTCTTACCTGTATTCATGATACAGCACTGCCTCTTACCTGTGACTCTATTCATAATACAGCACTGCCTCTTACCTGTATTCATGATACAGCACTGCCTCTTACCTGTATTCATGATGCAGCACTGCCTCTTACCTGTGACTGTATTCATGATACAGCACTGCCTCTTACCTGTATTCATGATACAGCACTGCCTCTTACCTGTATTCATGATACAGCACTGCCTCTTACCTGTATTCATGATGCAGCACTGCCTCTTACCTGCGACTGTATTCATGATACAGCACTGCCTCTTACCTGTATTCATGATACAGCACTGCCTCTTACCTGTATTCATGATACAGCACTGCCTCTTACCTGTATTCATGATACAGCACTGCCTCTTACCTGTATTCATGATACAGCACTGCCTCTTACCTGTATTCATGATACAGCACTGCCTCTTACCTGTATTCATGATACAGCACTGCCTCTTACCTGTGACTGTATTCATGATACAGCACTGCCTCTTACCTGTGACCTTATTCATGATACAACACTGCCTCTTGTGCCTTATTGTATTTATAAAAATGATACCAACATATTCAGATAACAATGAATAACACATTTTCATTAAAACATTATTTTGATCAAATTAATTCATAAAATGTCATTCTTTCACCAGAAGATAAAGCCCAGACAAGTTATTTTGGTCATGTTGCTTACAGACCCAGTCATTCATTGTATTATTTCTTTGCAGAGTTGCTACGCCCGAGGGCCCTCCTTGTCCCTTCTAAACTAAACGGTTGCTAAGCATGCTGGATAACATCAGCTAACTCACTCATGTCAAACATTGAACCTGGAAAGAAAAGCAAAACATTGGTTTCCGAATTCAGGAGGACAGGCAGATCAGCGAGTCTGAAATTAACCCCCACAGCTGTACTAAAACTAAATGCTAAGCTGGAAGCAAGGGATGCTAGTAGAGAGAAATACAAGAGACGATTCAGACAGAGACATTATATTCTAGTAGAGATAAATACAAGAGACGATTCAGACAAAGATATTATATTCTAGTAGAGATAAATACAAGAGACGATTCAGACAGAGACATTATATTCTAGTAGAGAGAAAAACAAGAGACGATTCAGACAAAGATATTATATTCTAGTAGAGAGAAAAACAAGAGACGATTCAGACAGAGACATTATATTCTGGTAGAGATTTCACGGTATTTAAAAAAATCTAGACGGTATTTAATTTAATTTAGTTTTTTTAAATAAAATTCTCCCATGTTGTTTTTTCATAATAAAAGTCTCCCATGTTGTTTTTTCAATAATAAAATTCTCCCAATATTCTGCATTTCCTGCACTCACGTGAGAGAGGTCATTTCCCCACTGCCACGTAGGGCTGCACGATACGGGCAAAACAATCTAGGACTTATTTTTAATCAAGTGTTGCACTTGCGATTTAGAGCAAAACGCTTTGGGTGAACTGTTGTAATCATGGAAATAGAAGGATTATTTTAAATACATAGTTAGAATATAACAGTGGGCACTTTAAATACAGTGTTGTTTGACATAACAATTCATGAAAATGCCAGGGAGGAGTTATTGTGACAGGGTAGGAACCAAAGTGTTGATAAGTGTTTCCTAGGGGACCCTATACGCTTTGGTAAATTGGCTACATGGAATGAGAGAGAGAGAAAGACTTGATCATTCCCCTCCTTCCCATCCCCTTCTCCTCTCCTCCCTCTCTTCTCCTCTCCCTCCCATCTTTCATTAGCAGAAAGCAACTCAGTCTAATCAGACATAGTAACCTAGAACACGGACAGGATCAGAAGGCAGTGTTGAGTCTGTTATATAGTGAACCATCTGCTGAAGACATCTGCTCTACCAACCACTACTGTCTGTTATACCTATCTGTTAGCTCGGCCTGCAGAATCTCTATCTATCTGTTAGTTAACTACTGGGACCTCAGCATGCAGAGTCTCTATATATCTGTTAGCTAACTACTGGGACCTCGGCCTGCAGAGTCTCTATCTATCAGTTAGTTAACTACTGGGACCTCAGCCTGCAGAGTCTCTATCTATCTGTTAGCTAACTACTGGGACCTCGGCCTGCAGAGTCTCTATCTATCTGTTAGTTAACTACTGGGACCTCAGCCTGCAGAGTCTCTATCTATCTGTTAGTTAACTACTGGGACCTCGGCCTGCAGAGTCTCTATCTATCTGTTAGTTAACTACTGGGACCTCAGCCTGCAGAGTCTCTATCTATCTGTTAGTTAACTACTGGGACCTCAGCCTGCAGAGTCTCTATCTATCTGTTAGCTAACTACTGGGACCTCGGCCTGCAGAGTCTCTATCTATCTGTTAGTTAACTACTGGGACCTCGGCCTGCAGAGTCTCTATCTATCTGTTAGTTAACTACTGGGACCTCGGCCTGCAGAGTCTCTATCTATCTGTTAGTTAACTACTGGGACCTCAGCCTGCAGAGTCTCTATATATCTGTTAGTTAACTACTGGGACCTCGGCCTGCAGAGTCTCTATCTATCTGTTAGTTAACTACTGGGACCTCAGCCTGCAGAGTCTCTATCTATCTGTTAGCTAACTACTGGGACCTCGACCTGCAGAGTCTCTATCTATCTGTTAGTTAACTACTGGGACCTCGGCATGCAGAGTCTCTATATATCTGTTAGCTAACTACTGGGACCTCAGCCTGCAGAGTCTCTATCTATCTGTTAGCTAACTACTGGGACCTCAGCCTGCAGAGTCTCTATCTATCTGTTAGCTAACTACTGGGACCTCGGCCTGCAGAGTCTCTATCTATCTGTTAGCTAACTACTGGGACCTCGGTCTCTATCTATCTGTTAGTTAACTACTGGGACCTCGGCCTGCAGAGTCTCTATCTATCTGTTAGTTAACTACTGGGACCTCAGCATGCAGAGTCTCTATCTATCTGTTAGTTAACTACTGGGACCTCGGCCTACAGAGTCTCTATCTATCTGTTAGTTAACTACTGGGACCTCAGCCTGCAGAGTCTCTATCTATCTGTTAGTTAACTACTGGGACCTCAGCCTGCAGAGTCTCTATATATCTGTTAGTTAACTACTGGGACCTCAGCCTGCAGAGTCTCTATCTATCTGTTAGTTAACTACTGGGACCTCGGCCTACAGAGTCTCTATCTATCTGTTAGTTAACTACTGGGACCTCAGCCTGCAGAGTCTCTATCTATCTGTTAGTTAACTACTGGGACCTCAGCCTGCAGAGTCTCTATCTATCTGTTAGTTAACTACTGGGACCTCAGCCTGCAGAGTCTCTATCTATCTGTTAGTTAACTACTGGGACCTCGGCCTACAGAGTCTCTATCTATCTGTTAGTTAACTACTGGGACCTCAGCCTGCAGAGTCTCTATCTATCTGTTAGCTAACTACTGGGTCCTCAGCCTGCAGAGTCTCTATCTATCTGTTAGTTAACTACTGGGACCTCGGCCTACAGAGTCTCTATCTATCTGTTAGTTAACTACTGGGTCCTCAGCCTGCAGAGTCTCTATCTATCTGTTAGTTAACTACTGGGACCTCGGCCTGCAGAGTCTCTATCTACCTGTTAGTTAACTACTGGGTCCTCAGCCTGCAGAGTCTCTATCTATCTGTTAGTTAACTACTGGGACCTCGGCCTGCAGAGTCTCTATCTATCTGTTAGTTAACTACTGGGACCTCAGCCTACAGAGTCTCTATCTATCTGTTAGTTAACTACTGGGACCTCAGCCTGCAGAGTCTCTATCTATCTGTTAGTTAACTACTGGGACCTCGGCCTGCAGAGTCTCTATCTATCTGTTAGTTAACTACTGGGACCTCAGCCTGCAGAGTCTCTATCTATCTGTTAGTTAACTACTGGGACCTCGGCCTGCAGAGTCTCTATCTATCTGTTAGTTAACTACTGGGACCTCGGCCTGCAGAGTCTCTATCTATCTGTTAGTTAACTACTGGGACCTCAGCCTGCAGAGTCTCTATCTATCTGTTAGTTAACTACTGGGACCTCAGCCTGCAGAGTCTCTATCTGTCTGTTAGTTAACTACTGGGTCCTCGGCCTGCAGAGTCTCTATATATCTGTTAGTTAACTACTGGGACCTCAGCCTGCAGAGTCTCTATCTATCTGTTAGTTAACTACTGGGACCTCAGCCTGCAGAGTCTCTATCTATCTGTTAGCTAACTACTGGGACCTCGGTCTCTATCTATCTGTTAGTTAACTACTGGGACCTCGGCCTACAGAGTCTCTATCTATCTGTTAGCTAACTACTGGGACCTCGGTCTCTATCTATCTGTTAGTTAACTACTGGGACCTCGGCCTACAGAGTCTCTATCTATCTGTTAGTTAACTACTGGGACCTCGGCCTACAGAGTCTCTATCTATCTGTTAGTTAACTACTGGGACCTCAGCCTGCAGAGTCTCTATCTATCTGTTAGTTAACTACTGGGACCTCGGCCTGCAGAGTCTCTATCTATCTGTTAGTTAACTACTGGGACCTCAGCCTGCAGAGTCTCTATCTATCTGTTAGTTAACTACTGGGACCTCAGCCTGCAGAGTCTCTATCTATCTGTTAGCTAACTACTGGGACCTCGGCCTGCAGAGTCTCTATCTATCTGTTAGTTAACTACTGGGACCTCAGCCTGCAGAGTCTCTATCTATCTGTTAGTTAACTACTGGGACCTCAGCCTGCAGAGTCTCTATCTATCTGTTAGTTAACTACTGGGACCTCAGCCTGCAGAGTCTCTATCTATCTGTTAGTTAACTACTGGGACCTCAGCCTGCAGAGTCTCTATCTATCTGTTAGTTAACTACTGGGACCTCAGCCTGCAGAGTCTCTATCTATCTGTTAGTTAACTACTGGGACCTCAGCCTGCAGAGTCTCTATCTATCTGTTAGTTAACTACTGGGTCCTCGGCCTGCAGAGTCTCTATATATCTGTTAGTTAACTACTGGGACCTCAGCCTGCAGAGTCTCTATCTATCTGTTAGTTAACTACTGGGACCTCAGCCTGCAGAGTCTCTATCTATCTGTTAGCTAACTACTGGGACCTCGGTCTCTATCTATCTGTTAGTTAACTACTGGGACCTCGGCCTACAGAGTCTCTATCTATCTGTTAGCTAACTACTGGGACCTCGGTCTCTATCTATCTGTTAGTTAACTACTGGGACCTCGGCCTACAGAGTCTCTATCTATCTGTTAGTTAACTACTGGGTCCTCAGCCTGCAGAGTCTCTATCTATCTGTTAGTTAACTACTGGGACCTCAGCCTGCAGAGTCTCTATCTATCTGTTAGTTAACTACTGGGACCTCAGCCTGCAGAGTCTCTATCTATCTGTTAGCTAACTACTGGGACCTCGGCCTGCAGAGTCTCTATCTATCTGTTAGTTAACTACTGGGACCTCAGCCTGCAGAGTCTCTATCTATCTGTTAGTTAACTACTGGGACCTCAGCCTGCAGAGTCTCTATCTATCTGTTAGTTAACTACTGGGACCTCAGCCTGCAGAGTCTCTATCTATCTGTTAGTTAACTACTGGGACCTCGGCCTGCAGAGTCTCTATCTATCTGTTAGTTAACTACTGGGTCCTCGGCCTGCAGAGTCTCTATATATCTGTTAGTTAACTACTGGGACCTCAGCCTGCAGAGTCTCTATCTATCTGTTAGTTAACTACTGGGACCTCAGCCTGCAGAGTCTCTATCTATCTGTTAGCTAACTACTGGGACCTCAGCCTGCAGAGTCTCTATCTATCTGTTAGTTAACTACTGGGACCTCAGCCTGCAGAGTCTCTATCTATCTGTTAGTTAACTACTGGGACCTCAGCCTGCAGAGTCTCTATCTATCTGTTAGTTAACTACTGGGACCTCAGCCTGTAGAGTCTCTATCTATCTGTTAGTTAACTACTGGGACCTCAGCCTGCAGAGTCTCTATCTATCTGTTAGCTAACTACTGGGACCTCGGTCTCTATCTATCTGTTAGTTAACTACTGGGACCTCAGCCTGCAGAGTCTCTATCTATCTGTTAGTTAACTACTGGGTCCTCAGCCTGCAGAGTCTCTATCTATCTGTTAGTTAACTACTGGGACCTCAGCATGCAGAGTCTCTATCTATCTGTTAGTTAACTACTGGGACCTCGGCCTGCAGAGTCTCTATCTATCAGTTAGTTAACTACTGGGACCTCGGCCTGCAGAGTCTCTATCTATCTGTTAGTTAACTACTGGGACCTCAGCCTGCAGAGTCTCTATCTATCTGTTAGTTAACTACTGGGACCTCAGCCTGCAGAGTCTCTATCTATCTGTTAGTTAACTACTGGGTCCTCAGCCTGCAGAGTCTCTATCTATCTGTTAGTTAACTACTGGGACCTCAGCCTGCAGAGTCTCTATATATCTGTTAGTTAACTACTGGGACCTCAGCCTGCAGAGTCTCTATATATCTGTTAGTTAACTACTGGGACCTCAGCCTGCAGAGTCTCTATATATCTGTTAGTTAACTACTGGGACCTCAGCCTGCAGAGTCTCTATATATCTGTTAGTTAACTACTGGGACCTCGGCCTGCAGAGTCTCTATCTATCAGTTAGTTAACTACTGGGACCTCAGCCTGCAGAGTCTCTATCTATCTGTTAGTTAACTACTGGGACCTCGGCCTGCAGAGTCTCTATCTATCTGTTAGCTAACTACTGGGACCTCAGCCTGCAGAGTCTCTATCTATCTGTTAGCTAACTACTGGGACCTCGGCCTGCAGAGTCTCTATCTATCTGTTAGTTAACTACTGGGACCTCAGCATGCAGAGTCTCTATCT
>NW_023493661.1:502500-560000 GCF_013265735.2 Oncorhynchus mykiss
GTCAGAGTTACAGTCAGAGACACAGTCAGAGATACAGTCAGAGACACAGTCAGAGTCACAGTCAGAGATACAGTCAGAGACACAGTCAGAGATACAGTCAGAGACACAGTCAGAGATACAGTCAGAGTCACAGTCAGAAACACAGTCAGAGTCACAGTCAGAAACACAGTCAGAGTCAGAGACACAGTCAGAGTCAGAGACACAGTCAGAGACACAGTCAGAGTTACAGTCAGAGATACAGTCAGAGACACCGTCAGAGACACAGTCAGAGACACAGTCAGAGACAGAGACACAGTCAGAGACACAGTCAGAGATACAGTCAGAGATACAGTCAGAGTCACAGTCAGAAACACAGTCAGAGACACAGTCAGAGTCACAGTCAGAGTCACAGTCAGAGATACAGTCAGAGATACAGTCAGAGTCACAGTCAGAGACAGTCAGAGAGACACAGTCAGAGATACAGTCAGAGATACAGTCAGAGTCACATTCAGAGACAGAGACACAGTCAGAGATACAGTCAGAGTCACAGTCAGAGACAGTCAGAGAGACACAGTCAGAGATACAGTCAGAGTCACAGTCAGAGTCACAGACAGTCAGAGTCACAGTCAGAGTTACAGTCAGAGTTACAGTCAGAGTCACAGTCAGAGACACAGTCAGAGTCACAGTTACAGTCAGAGTCACAGTCAGAGTCACAGTCAGAGTTACAGTCAGAGTCACAGTCAGAGTTACAGTCAGAGTTACAGTCAGAGTCAGAGTTACAGTCAGAGTCACAGTCAGAGTTACAGTCAGAGTCACAGTCATCAGAATCAAAGACAGAGAGAGAGACAGAGTCACATCCAGTCACAGACAGCAATGTATATCTAATCCTGGTCCTGGACTCGACGTTGCCCGTTTACTAAACACTATACCTGGCAACCCTCATTACGTAAACCTGGCAACCCTCATTATGTTTACCTGGCAACCCTCATTATGTTCACCTGGCAACCCTCATTATGTTCACCTGGCAACCCTCATTACCTACACCTGGCAACCATAATTACGCACACCTGGCAACCCTCATTACCTACACCTGGCAACCCTCATTACCTACACCTGGCAACCATCATTACGCACACCTGGCAACCATCATTACGCACACCTGGCAACCCTCATTACACACACCTGGCAACCCTCATTAGGCAAACCTGGCAACCCTCATAATGCACACCTGGCAACGCTCATTACACAAACCTGGCAACCCTCATTTCACTCACCTGGCAACCCTCATAATGTTCACCTGGCAACCCTCATTACGCACACCAGGCAACCCTCATTACCTACACCAGGCAACCCTCATTACCTACACCTGGCAACCCTCATTACCTACACCGGGCAACCCTCATTACGCACACCGGGCAACCCTCATTACGCACACCTGGCAACCCTCATTACCTACACCTGGCAACCCTCATTACGCACACCAGGCAAACCTCCTTACCCACACTCTCTCGCTCTCTCTCTGTCTCTCTCTGTCTCTCTCTCTCTCTCTCTCTCACTCTGTCTCTCTCTCTGTCTCTTTCCACCCCTCTCCCCCCCCCTCTCTCTCTCTCTCTCTCTCTCTCTCTCTCTCTCTCTCTCTCTCTCTCTCTCTCTCTCTCCTGCCAAATAACAACATGGAGGAATTTCTCTGAATAATAACATTCTCTCCCAACACTGCTGCTCGTTGTGATTTACCTAATTAGGAAGTCATCTGCAATGTCACACAAAAACTTTCTCTCCCTGAGAAACAACAAACAACTGTAAACACACTGGAGGAGAGGAGGGGGTGGGTTATCTCTGTCTGTCTGTAGACTCACACTGGAGGAGAGGAAGGGTGGGTTATTATCTCTGTCTGTCTGTAGACTCACACTGGAGGAGAGGAAGGGTGGGTTATTATCTCTGTCTGTCTGTAGACTCACACTGGAGGAGAGGAGGGAGTGGGTTATTATCTCTGTCTGTCTGTAGACTCACACTGGAGGAGAGGAGGGGTGGGTTATTATCTCTATCCCTGTCTGTCTGTCTGTCTGTCTGTAGACTCACACTGGAGGAGAGGAAGGGTGGGTTATTATCTCTATCCCTGTCTGTCTGTCTGTCTGTCTGTAGACTCACACTGGAGGAGAGGAGGGGTGGGTTATTATCTCTGTCTGTCTGTAGACTCACACTGGAGGAGAGGAAGGGTGGGTTATTATCTCTGTCTGTCTGTAGACTCACACTGGAGGAGAGGAAGGGTGGGTTATTATCTCTGTCTGTCTGTAGACTCACACTGGAGGAGAGGAGGGGGTGGGTTATTATCTCTGTCTGTCTGTAGACTCACACTGGAGGAGAGGAGGGGGTGGGTTATTATCTCTGTCTGTCTGTAGACTCACACTGGAGGAGAGGAGGGGGTGGGTTATTATCTCTGTCTGTCTGTAGAGACCAGAAGGCCAGAAGGGATCCATGTTGAGCTATACAGAGTCACTCCTTACTATGTCCTGTTAAGAATGACACACACACACAGACACAGACACACACACACACACACACACATACACACACAGTTGTTAGGCTACGTCCCTCGCATTCCGTTACTCAGCGATTGGCTGCTGGCCGCCCGTCGTCATGCCGACACAAGGACCAAGAGCTCCACACGTGGGCGGCCTGAATCACACATCAACTCTCTCCGGAAAATACATTTAACACAGCTTTACTGTAAAAGTCTCTAGCTACAAAATACATTTAAAACAGCTTTACTGTAAAAGTCTCTCACACTAGAAAATACATTTAACACAGCTTTACTGTAAAAGTCTCCAACTACAAAATACATTTAACACAGCTTTACTGTAAAAGTCTCTAACTACAAATTACATTTAACACAGCTTTACTGTAAAAGTCTCCAACTACAAAATACATTTAACACAGCTTTACTGTAAAAGTCTCCAACTACAAAATACATTTAACACAGCTTTACTGTAAAAGTGTCTCTCAAGCTATTGACCCAGCAGAGCTCTCACACACACACACACACACACACACACACACACACACACTTACACACACTTACACACACACACACACACACACACACACACACACACACACACACACACACACACACACACACACACACACACACACACACACACACACGCTGAGAGTGCAAGGATCCCCCTCTACCAGAATGCAGCAGCTCGGTTGTTGCCTAGTAACAAGGTAGTTTCCTGGTAAGTGTTTTTCCTGTGAGATAACCCCCCCCCCCACCATCCCCCAGCCCCCGCCCACGACCCCCCCCCCCCCCCCCATGTGTGTGTAGCAGGGATGAATTACTAAAATCACACACAGACACATTCACACTATAGCTGGGATGATACCAATATCACAATATATTTATATTTTCCCTTTAATGAAAATAGGAAGCTGATTAAATCTTTAAAAAAACCTACTGTATGTAAACATTTTGTTGTGCTATAAGCTCGGGAAAAATAAACACGTGTGATTCTGGATGACAACAAAACCACGGTTGTTTCCAACATTCCTAAAGAAGTTAAATCTTTTTTTGGGGGTTTCCTTGTCATGATACTAATCACAATACTGCTATGGTCCTGGACCTAACACACACACACACACCCTCCTCATTAGTGACAGCAGTGCAGTGGCAGCTCAACAACATGACCCAAAAAACATTGAACACACAGGAGAGGAGAGGGAGAGGGAGAGGGAGAGGATAGGAGAGGAGAGGAGAGGAGAGGAGAGGAGAGGAGAGGAGAGGAGAGGAGAGGAGAGGAGAGGAGAGGAGAGGAGAGGAGAGGAGAGGAGAGGAGAGGGAGGAGGGGAGGAGAGGAGAGGAGAGGAGAGGAGAGGAGAGGAGAGGAGAGGAGAGGAGAGGAGAGGAGAGGAGAGGAGAGGAGAGGAGAGGAGAGGAGAGAAGAGGAGAGGAGAGGAGAGGAGAGGAGAGGAGAGGAGAGGAGATATGTGTTGCGATATGAATTGAGGTTTTTCAATTCCGCCCTGTGTTTCTCCATTTCTGGTTTATTACCCACACAGGGATAAATCAACACACACCTCTCAACTCAACAATATTCAATCAATACGGCCTACATTACTCACACACACAGAGAGAGACGGAGACGAAGACAGAGACGGAGAGAGAGAGAGAGATCTGGTGATTCTGTCACCAACCAAGGAGGGCCTACAGCATCACCTAGATCTTCTGCACAGATTCTGTCAGACCTGGGCCCTGACAGTACATCTCAGTAAGACCAAAATAATGGTGTTCCAAAAAAGGTCCAGTCACCAGGACCACAAATACAAATTCCATCTAGACACTGTTGCCCTAGAGCACACAAAAAACTATCCATACCTTGGCCTAAACATCAGCGCAGGTAACTTCCACAAAGCTGTGAACGATCTGAGAGACAAGGCAAGAAGGGCATTCTATGCCATCAAAAGGAACATAAAATTCAACATACCAATTAGGATCTGGCTAAAAATACTTGAATCAGTCATAGAGCCCATTGCCTTTTACGGTTGTGAGGTCTGGGGTCCGCTCACCAACAAAGAATTCACAAAATGGGACAAACACCAAATTGTGATTCTGCACGCAGAATTCTGCAAAAATATCCTCCGTGTACAACGTAGAACACCAAATAATGCATGCAGAGCAGAATTAGGCCGATACCCACTAATTATCAAAATCCAGAAAAGAGCCGTTAAATTCTACAACCAAACCTTCCATAACAAAGTCATCACCTACAGAGAGATGAACCTGGAGAAGAGTTCCCTAAGCAAGCTGGTCCTGGGGCTCTGTTCACAAACACAAACACACCCTACAGAGCCCCAGGACAGCAGCACAATTAGACCCAACCAAATCATGAGAAAACAAAAAGATAATTACTTGATACACAACAGAAACAAATGTCCCTAAACAGAGACAGAATACCTGACCACTGTGACTGATCCTATGTGCACACTGCCCACAAAATAAGGTGGAAACTGAGCTCCACTTCCTAACCTCCTGCCCAATGTATGACCATATTAGAGAGACATATTTCCCTCTGATTACACAGATCCAATAAGAATTTGAAAACAAACCTGATTTTGATAAACTCCCATATCTACTGGATGAAATTCCACAGTGTGACATCACAGCAGCAAGATGTGTGACCTGTTGCCACGAGAAAAGGGCAACCAGTGAAGAACACACACCAGTGTAAATACAACCCATATTTATGGTTATCTATGACATTTGTAATGTTTATTCATCTTTCCCCAGTATTATAAAACAACTATTTTCACATATATATATATATAAATAAATAATAATAATAATAATAATATAACATAACTGATATGTCTTGTGGAAAACCTTTTCTGAGGCAAATGTTTTACTCTTAAATTCTAAGCGTTTTTTTTTTGTTGATGTTGTTTTGTGTCTTCTCCCCTTTTTTGTCTCACTTGCTTTGGTAATGTAAACATATGTTTCCCATGTCAATAGAGACAGAGAGAGAGAGACAGACAGAGAGAGAGAGAGACAGAAAGACAGAGAGAGAGAGACAGACAGAAAGAGAGAGAGAGAGAGAGAGAGAGAGAGAGAGACAGAGAGAGAGAGAAAGAGAGAGAGAGACAGAGAGACTTCTGTATGTGTAATGTTTACTGTTCATTTTTATTGTTTATTTCACTTTTGTATATTATCTATGTTAACACATGTTTCCCATGCCAATAAAGCCCCTTGAATTGAATTGAGAGACAGAGAGACAGAGAGAGAGACAGAAAGACAGAGAGAGAAAGAGAGAGAGACAGAAAGACAGAGAGAGAGAAAAAAAGAGAGAGAGAGAGTTAGAGAGACAGAGACAGAGAGAGATAAGGGTGTCTTGATGACAGCTTTGTATAATCTTGGCATTCTCTCAACCAGCTTCACCTGGAATGCTTTTCCAAACAGTCTTGAAGGAGTTCCCACATATGCTGAGCACTTGTTGGCTGCTTTTCCTTCACTCTGCTGTCCAACTCATCCCAAACCATCTCAATTGGGTTGAGGTGGGCTGATTGTGGAGACCTTGTCATCTGATGCAGCACTCCATCACTCTCCTCCTTGGTCAAGTAGCTCTTACACAGCCTGGAGGTGTGTTCTGGGTCATTGTCCTGTTGAAAAACAAATGATTGTCCCACTAAGCGCAAACCAGATGGGATGGCGTATCGCTGCAGAATGCTGTGGTAGCCATGCTGGTTGTAAGTGGTTAGAGCGTTGGACTATTAACCGGAAGGTTGCTGGATCGAATCCCCGAGCTGATACGACAGGTAAAAACCTGTCGTTCTGCCCCCTGAACAAGGCAGTTAACAAGGCAGTTATCCCACTGTTCCCCAGTTAACAAGGCAGTTAACAAGGCTGCCACTGTTCCCCAGGTGCCGAAGACGTGGATGTCAGTTAAGGCTTCTGGAATCAGTGCAAACTGCCCTTCGGGGATACGAACAAAGGATCTGATTTGGGAAAGTTGTATTCCTGGTCGTAATGCTGGTGAGTTACCGCTGCTCTGAAATACAAAAGTTCTTCCCGGCTGTGTGTAAAGAACACAAAAAAAAATGTCTGGCTTAATTATGTAAGAAATAACACATAAATAAACGAAATACTGCAAAGTTGCCTAGGGGCTAGAAGTACGGATGCCATCTCTACCGGAGGCATTGTGTTTTGCTCTGATGTCAGAGTGATTAGAGGGACAATAGAGTGCTGACTAACAGGCAGTTAGCCAGTTTGGTAGGTTACTAATCACCATCAGTAGCATCAGAGCTTGGAGAAGAAGCCTAATTACCTTGACTAAAAGGTCACATGGAATTTGACTGCCTTCATGACTCCTGACTGCCGGTGTGGCGGTAATACCGTCACCGTAACAACCCTGGTCAGGACCCCTGACTGCCGGTAATACGGTCACCGTAATAACCCTGGTCAGGACTCCTGACTGCCAGTGTGGCGGTAATACCGGGACTCCTGACTGCCGGTAATACGGTCACCGTAACAACCCTGGTCAGGACTCCTGACTGCCGGTAATACGGTCACCGTAACAACCCTGGTCAGGACTCCTGACTGCCGGTAATACGGTCACCGTAACAACCCTGGTCAGGACTCCTGACTGCCAGTGTGGCGGTAATACCGTCACCGTAACAACCCTGGTCAGGACTCCTGACTGCAGGTAATACCGTCACCGTAACAACCCTGGTCAGGATCCCTGACTGCCGGTGTGGCGGTAATACGGTCACCGTAACAACCCTGGTCAGGACTTTTTTTTAAAGTAAGGAACTTGTCTGTTTGTCGGCTAGACCAACATTGGTTCAAGAAAAACTGTGATGAATAAAAAAACTATTCCAGTTTATTTTAAGGACCTGCTCTGCTCAGTGCTCTCTGCTCAGTGCCCTCTCTGCTCAGTGCTCTCTGCTCAGTGCCCTCTCTGGTCAGTGCTCTCTCTGCTCAGTGCTCTCTCTGCTCAGTGCCCTCTCTGCTCAGTGCCCTCTCTGCTCAGTTCTCTGCTCAGTGCTCTCTCTGCTCAGTCCCCTCATCACTCACCGCTGTCATCAAATGGGAGTCAAACTATCCACAAGTTCTGACTGAGCTTATACAGCACATATACAGCGATGAGTTTCTCTCTCTTCGGTATTCATAAAAACATATAACGAGAAGCGCCACGCAATGTGTTTTGTGTTTGTGGGGGAAGTGTTTAGTAACGAGTCTCTCACAACGGAGCAAATTTAATAAAAACGACACGTCGTGACCAAACTGCCACAGCATGATGGTAAACCCAGGGAGACCTTTCAGAACACCAGCACAGTGGTTACGAATAACATTACCTCAGACCAGTACAGACCAGTACAGACCAGTATACCATTACCCCAGACCAGTACAGACCAGTACAGACCAGTACAGACCAGTATAACATTACCCCAGACCACAGCATGATGGTAAACCCAGGGAGACCTTTCAGAACACCAGCACAGTGGTTACGAATAACATTACCTCAGACCAGTACAGACCAGTACAGACCAGTACAGACCAGTACAGACCAGTATACCATTACCCCAGACCAGTACAGACCAGTATACCATTACCCCAGACCAGTACAGACCAGTATAACATTACCCCAGCAAGTTTCTCCTGACTTAAATGATTATCAGAGGGCCGTCGCTCTACGTTTTAATGAAGTCAGTTCAATTGATACGAACCGATTCCGTTTGGCAGCAAACGGCTTCTCAAAACAAAACAAAGGGATTAACAGGAACAGAATTCCAGCAAGTAACAGAAGTTAAGGGATCCGATTGAGGGAAACAGTCTTTTTTCGCAGACCAGACGTACTCTCTGCTGGGATACGAGGACTCGAACCTCTTTGGTTTAAAACTCTCATCTACGGAAACATCATCTCTGGTTTAAGGATCAAGAAGATGACGGGAATGAGGCTGCATGGTGACCAGAAGGTATGGGGTTGGGTTCATACTTCACCTTTCACCTCCCGAGTGGGCGCAGCGAGTCTATCGGCACTGTATCTCAGTACTAAGAGGCGTCACTACAGACACTCTGGTTCGAATCCAGGCTGTAATTACAGTAGTCTAATGGCACTGCATCTCAGTGCTAAGAGGCGTCACTACAGACACCCTGGTTCGAATTCAGGCTGTAATCACAGTAGTCTAAGGCACTGTATCTCAGTGCTAAGAGGCGACACTACAGACACCCTGGTTCAAATCCAGGGGTCGTCCGGGGTTCGGCCCGGTGTGGGCCGTCGTCCGGGGTTCGGCCCGGTGTGGGTTTCAGGAAACAGTGCTTCAGGAAACAGGGTTTCAGGAAACAGTGCTTCAGGAAACAGGGTTTCAGGAAACAGTGCTTCAGGAAACAGGGATTCAGGAAACAGGGGTTCAGGAAACAGGTATTCAGGAAACAGTGCTTCAGGAAACAGCACTTCAGGAAACAGTGCTTCAGGAAACAGGGTTTCAGGAAACAGGGGTTCAGGAAACAGGTATTCAGGAAACAGGATTTCAGGAAACAGGGTTTCAGGAAACAGAGGTTCAGGAAACAGGTATTCAGGAAACAGGGCTTCAGGAAACAGTAATTCAGGAAACAGGGATTCAGGAAACAGGACTTCAGGAAACAGTTTTTCAGGAAACATTGCTTCAGGATACAGGGCTTCAGGAAACAGTGCTTCAGGAAACAGTGCTTCAGGAAACAGGGATTCAGGAAACAGGGTTCAGGAAACATGCCTTCAGGAAACAGGTATTCAGGAAACATTGCTTCAGGATACAGGGATTCAGGAAACAGTCCTTCAGGAAACAGGGATTCAGGAAACAGTGCTTCAGGAAACAGGGGTTCTACAGTGGACCAGTCAGTCAACTAGCAAGACATTGTTGTAATTTTATAATAGGTGATGATCAGCAGAAATAAGGGAGTAACTATCTCTCATAGTAGTAGATGTGACTTCCTCTTTCAAACACAGCTAATAGCTAGTTAACATTAGCCAAAACAAGCTAGCTAACTACTGTACTTAGTGACCCACCCCCCA
Organism: Oncorhynchus mykiss; assembly: GCF_013265735.2. Lineage (NCBI taxonomy): Eukaryota > Metazoa > Chordata > Actinopteri > Salmoniformes > Salmonidae > Oncorhynchus > Oncorhynchus mykiss. The sequence goes on from NW_023493661.1 coordinate 512,025, forward strand.
GGAGTAACAACACAGTTGATAGCTAGCTAACATTAGCCAAAACAAGCTAGCTAACTACTGAACTTAGTGACCCCCCAGGAGTAACAACACAGCTAATAGCTAGCTAACGTTAGCCAAAACAAGCTAGCTAACTACTGTACTTAGTGACCCACCCCCCAGGAGTAACAACACAGCTGATAGCTAGCTAACATTAGCTAAAACAAGCTAGCTAGCTACTGAACTTAGTGACCCCCCGTCCCAGGAGTAACAACACAGTAGGAGATGAAACATGATCCGACCTACTGTACATTTTACTGTAGAAAAGTCCTAGGTTGGAACAGTTGCTGTTAATATACAAGCAATCATTTTTATTCTGGAATAAACGGATTGAAGCAAGATTAGGTTTTTTTGAGGTAAACACACTCGCACAGTTTTTTTTTGGGGGGGGGGGGGGTTCGTTCATCTACAACAGGAAGTGGTCTCGTTGCCTGACAGAGAAAGCAGGAGATGTTCTGGTCCAGTTTTGGCAGTATGAGTTCTGGGTTCTCAACTCTGACATACCTTAAAAATACATTTAGAACTACAGAAACAGACTACACGCCGAGCGGGACCTCAGAGTTGATCAGATCAGCAGAAATAAGGGACTAACTAACTAACTAACTCTCAGCAGGACCTCAGAGTTGATCAGATCAGCAGAAATAAGGGACTAACTAACTAACTCTCAGCAGGACCTCAGAGTTGATCAGATCAGCAGAAATAAGGGACTAACTAACTAACTCTCAGCGGGACCTGAGCGTTGCCGGGGCAACAAAACGGAGCCAGGAATAGACATGTTTAAAACTTCAACCAGCCGCACATACCTCTCATTAGGACTGAGTGTGTGTGTGTGTGTTCTAACACCACAGACAGCTGGGCAGCTATGAGGTGTGTGAAGACCAGAGTGTGTGAATCACAGTTCATTTACTTTTTTGGGTTATAATATTTACACTGGAGAGTTCTGACCACCTACCTGGGAACGAACACTGCTTACAGTCTGGCTAGAGGGACACACGCACGCACGCACGCACACACACACACACACACACACACACACACACACACATACGTATTCTCAAGAATGCAGAAATGCCGAGAGAGAGAAACATCTCCCATCATAGTAAAAGTGGGACCGTGACATTTTAAATATTTTTTTTTCCTGTTTAAAAGACAATAAGAGCAGTTTAATCAAATTTAACGTACATTTCACAATGTACCTATACTACCATTACTGGAGCTAAAGGATATGGGTTACAGACCAGTACAGACCAGTACAGACCATTATACTACCATTACTGGAGCTCAGTTCCACCAGTGGCATCTCCTTCTTATTTAACTTCTCAAAGTGTTACCATACAGGACTTTGCAGAAGTCGCTTTCTCTGACCAGCTACAGACGAGACCAGCTACCACCCGGGCCAGCTACAGACCAGAACAGCTACAGACCAGAACAGCTACAGACCAGAACAGCTACAGACCAGAACAGCTACAGACCAGACCAGCTACCACCCGGGCCAGCTACAGACCAGACCAGCTACAGACCAGACCAGTTACAGACCAGAACAGCTCCAGACCAGACCAGCTACAGACCAGACCAGACCAGCTACCACCCGGGACAGCTACAGACCAGACCAGCTACAGACCAGCTACAGACCAGACCAGCTACAGACCAGACCAGACCAGCTACAGACCAGCTACAGACCAGCTACAGACCAGACCAGCTACAGACCAGACCAGCTACAGACCAGACCAGCTACAGACCAGAACAGCTACAGACCAGACCAGCTCCAGACCAGACCAGACCAGTACAGACCAGCTACAGACCAGTCCAGTTACAGACCAGACCAGCTACAGAACAGCTACAGACCAGGCCAGCTACAGACCAGACCAGCTACAGACCAAACAAGCTACAGAACAGCTACAGATCAGACCAGCTACAGACCAGACCAGCTACAGACTAGACCAGCTACAGAACAGCTACAGACCAGAACAGCTACAGAACAGCTACAGACCAGACCAGCTACAGACCAGACCAGCAACAGAACAGCTACAGACCAGACCAGCTACAGAACAGCTACAGAACAGCTACAGACCAGCTACAGACCAGACCAGCTACAGAACAGCTACAGACCAGACCAGCTACAGACCAGACCAGCTACAGAACAGCTACAGACCAGACCAGCTACAGAACAGCTACAGACCAGACCAGCTACAGACCAGACCAGCTACAGACCAGCTACAGAACAGCTACAGACCAGACCAGACCAGACCAGCTACAGACCAGCTACAGACCAGCTAAAGACCAGACCAGCTACAGACCAGCTACAGACCAGACCAGTTACAGACCAGACCAGACCAGCTACAGACCAGCTACAGACCAGCTACAGACCAGACCAGCTACAGACCAGAACAGCTACAGACCAGACCAGCTCCAGACCAGACAAGTACAGACCAGCTATAGACCAGTCCAGTTACAGAACAGACCAGTACAGACCAGCTTCAAACAGCAGTAAAGGATATGGGTTTAGAGACCAGTACAGACCAGTACAGACCAGTACAGACAGCAGTAAAGGATATGGGTTACAGACCAGTACAGACCAGTACAGACCAGTACAGACAGCAGTAAAGGATATGGGTTACAGACCAGTACAGACAGCAGTAAAGGATATGGGTTACAGACCAGTACAGACCAGTACAGACCAGCAGTAAAGGATATGGGTTACAGACCAGTACAGACCAGTACAGACCAGTACAGACAGCAGTAAAGGATATGGGTTACAGACCAGTACAGACCAGTACAGACCAGTACAGACAGCAGTAAAGGATATGGGTTACAGACCAGTACAGACAGCAGTAAAGGATATGGGTTACAGACCAGTACAGACCAGTACAGACCAGCAGTAAAGGATATGGGTTACAGACCAGTACAGACCAGTACAGACCAGTACAGACAGCAGTAAAGGATATGGGTTACAGACCAGTACAGACCAGTACAGACCAAGAGTAAAGGATATGGGTTACAGACCAGTGCAGACCAGCAATAAAGGATATGGGTTACAGACCAGTACATACCAGTACAGACCAGTACAGACCAGTACAGACCAGCAGTAAAGGATATGGGTTACAAGCCAGTACAGACCAGTACAGACCAGTACAGACAGCAGTAAAGGATATGGGTTACAGACCGTGCGTAGACACCAGCTGCGAGGACGCGTCGTCTGTTTGATGCAGAAGAAGACTACGGGGGCGAGGGCTGGATATGGCTGCTGCTCCTCCTCTTCAGACAGCAGGTCCACTGGGTCTACCGGCTCCGTTACCGGCTCCGTTACTGGCTCCCTCCTCACGTTACCGAACACACCACCACAACTACTACCGCCGGTAACGACAACGGGAGGCCCCGGGACACGACGGGCAGCTACTCCTGCACCTTCCTCCTCCCTTTCCTCCTCCTCTTCCTCCTCCTCCGGCCCTGGACTCCATGTGCTGCTGCCTCCCTCCTCTTCCTCGTCCTCGTCATCATCAGGGAAGCTGATGTCGTGGTGGTGACGTCTCGGGGGGTTGTGATCCCGGTAAAACGATGATGGGTGTGGGTTGTGTTCCCGGTAAAATGGAGCCGGTATGAGAACCCTCACCTCTCCGTCATGGCACTGCCTTTCCTCCCCTCCCTGCTGGATGTTGAGGGCAGGAGTGAGGGTGGGGGTGGGGGTAGAGGAGGTGGGGGTGGGGGTAGAGGTGGTGGGGGTAGAGGAGGTGGGGGTGTAGAGGAAGCGGACTCTCCCCTCGCCATCAGTCATGATAGAGAGCCAGGCAGAGCCACCCTGGGGGGAGGAGTAAGGGAGATGGGGCAGAAAGAAAGTGAGGTGGAGAGATGGAGAGAGAGGAGGGGGAGGCAGGGAAGAGAGGAAGAGGAGGAGGAAGAGAGAAGAGGAAGAAAGGAAGAGAGGAGGAGGAAGAGAGGAAGAGATGAGAAGAAGAGAGGAGAGGAAGAGGGGGAGAGGAAGAAAGGAAGATGGCAGAGGAAGACGAGGAGAGGAGGAGGAAGAGAGGAGAGGAAGAAAGGAATAGAGGAAGAGAGGAGAGGAAGAACAGAAGCGGAGAGAGGAAGAGGAGGAGAGGAGGGGGAAGAGAGGAGAGGAAGAGGAGGAGAGGATGAAAGGAAGAGGGGAGAGGAAGATCACAAGACACTGGTTAGATAAACCTAACTAATGACTGGACACTAGTAAGACACTGGTTACTAACTAATTACTGGACACTGGTTAGATAAAACATTTAACCAGTGCTATTCAACTTTTCTAAATTCCTACATGGCCCTCCCCTGCCCTCCTTTCGGCAAATCAGATCACGACTACATTTTGTTCCTCCCTTCCTATAGGCAGAAACCCAAACATGAAGTACCCGTGCAAAGGTAATTTCAACCTTGGTCTGACCAATCGGAAAACATGCTTCAAGATGTTCCCGGGTAGCCTCTGAGAATAACATACACAAATTCACGGATACGGTGACTGAGTTCATCAGGAAGTGTATATGAGATGTTGTATCCACTGTGACTACTAAAACCTACCCAAACCAGCATTCGCGCAAAACTGAAAGTGTAAACCACCGCATTTAACCGTGGCAAGGTGACTAGGAATATGGCCGATTACAAACAGTGTAGTTATTTCCTCTGCAAAGCAATCAAACAGGCAAAATGTCAGTACAGAGACAAAGTGGAGTCGCAATTCAACAGCTCAGACACGAGACGTATGTGGCAGGGTCTACAGACAATCACAGGCTACAAAGGGGGGAAAACCAGCCATGTGGTGGACACCGATGTCTTGCTCCCGGACAAGCTAAACACCTTCTTCGCCCGCTTTGAGGATAACGCAGTGCCATCGACGCGGGCCGCTCCCAAGGACTGTGGGCTCTCCTGCTCTGTGGCCGTGGTGAGTAAGCCGTTTAAGAGTGTTAACCCTCGCAAGGCTGCCGGCCCAGATGGCATCCCTAGCCGCGTCCTCAGAGCATGCGCAAACCAGCTGGCTGGAGTGTTTACAGTCATATTCAATCGCTCCCTATCCCAGTCTGCTGTCCCCACTTGCTTCAAGGTAGTCACCATTGTTCCTGTAGCCAAGAAGGCAAAGGTAACTGAACTAAATGACTATTGCCCCGTAGCACTCACTTCTGTCATCATGAAGTGCTTTGAGAGATTAGTCAAGGATCATATCACCTCCATCCTACCTGAAACCCTAGACCCACTCCAATTTGCTTACCACCCCAATAGATCCACAGACGACGCAATCGCCATCACACGGCACACTGCCCTAACCCATCTGGACAAGTGGAATATCTATGTAAGAATGCTGTTCATCGACTACAGCTCGGCATTCAACACCACAGTACCCTCCAAACTCATCATTAAGCTTGAGACCCTGGGTCTCGACCCCACCCTGTGCAACTGGGTCCTGGACTTCCTGACGGGCCAACCCCCCAGGTGGTGAAGGTAGGAAACAACTCCTCCACTTCGCTGATCCTCAACAATGGGGCCCCACAAGGGTGCGTGCTCAGCCCCCTCCTGTATTCCCTGTTCACCCTTGACTGCATGGCCATGCACACCTCCAACTCAATCATCAAGTTTGCAGATGACACAACAGTAGTAAGCCTGATTACCAACAATGACAAGACAGCCTACAGAGAGGAGGTGAGGGCCTTCGGAGAGTGGTGCCAGGAAAATAACCTCTCACTCAACATCAACAAAACAAAGGAGCTGCTCATGGACTCATGGAAACAGCAGAGGGTGCACCCCCCTATCCACATCGACGGGACTAGTCTAGTGGAGAAGGTAGAAAGTTTTAAGTTACTCTGCGTACACATCACTGACCATCAGAATTGGTCCAACCACACAGACAGCGTTGTGAAGAAGGCGCAGCAGCGCCTCTCCAACCTCAGGAGGCTGAAAAAAATTGGTTTGGCCCCTAAAACCCTCACAAACTTTTACAGATGCACAATTCAGAGCATCCTGTCGCTCTGTATCACCGCCTGCTACGGCAACTGCACCGCCCGCAATTGCAGGGCTCTCCATATGGTGGTGCGGTCTGCCCAACGCATCACCGGGGGCAAACTACCTGCCCTCTAGAACACCTACACCACCCGAAGTCACAGGAAGGCCAAAAAAAGATCATCAAGGACAACAACCACCCGAGCCACGGACAGTTCACCCAGCTATCATCCAGAAAGCGAGGTCAGTACAGGTGCATCAAAGCAGGGACCCGAGAGACTGAAAAACAGCTTCTATCCGAAAGAACCTGTACAAGGCCATCAGACTTCCAACCTGGTTACGCAACCCTGCACCTTAGAGGTGACTTGAAATCACTGGTCACTTTAATAATGGAGGTGTCGCCCATCTTCCCGATTATCCCCTGTGTATTTATACCTGCATTCTCTGTTTGTCTGTGGCCAGTTCGTTTTGTTCGTGAATCCTACCAGCGTTTCTTCCCCTGTTCCTGCCTGTTTCCCTGCTCCTGTTTTTTGAGTCCTTCCCGGTTTTGACCGTTCTGCCTGGCCTAACCCTGAGCCTGCCTGGTAACAAGATGCACTTCAGCCATACTCAAGGTACTAAACGATATCATAACCGCCATCGATAAAAGACAATACTGTGCGGCTGTATTCATCAACCTGGCCAAGGCTTTCGACTCTATCAATCACCATATTCTCATCGGCAGACTCAACAGCCTTGGTTTCTCAAATGACTTCCTCGCCTGGTTCACCAACTACTTCTCAGACAGAGTTCAGTGTGTCAAATCGGAGGGCCTGTTGTCGGGACCTCTGGCAGTCTCTACGGGGGTGCCACAGGGTTACATTCTCGGGCCGAGTCTTTTCTCTGTATATATCAACGATGTCGCTCTTGCTGCTGGTGATTCTCTGATCCACCCCTACGCAGACGACACCATTCTGTATACTTCTGGCCCATCTTTGGACACTGTGTTAACTAACTTCCAAACGAGCTTCAATGCCATACAACTCTCCTTCCATGGCCTCTAACAGCTCTTAAATACAAGTAAAACTAAATGCATGCTCTTCAACCGATTGCTGCCCGCACCTGCCCGTGCGTCCAGCATCACTACTCTGGACGGTTCTAACTTAGAATATGTGGACAACTACAAATACCTAGGTGTCTGGTTAGACTGTAAACTCTCCTTCCAGACTCATATTAAACATCTCCAATCCAAAATTAAATCTAGAATCGGCTTCCTATTTCGCAAACAAAGCAAATCAAATCAAATGTTATTTGTCACATACACATGGTTAGCAGATGTTAATGCGAGTGTAGCGAAATGCTTGTGCTTCTAGTTCCGACAATGCAGTAATAACAAGTAATCTAACTAACAATTCCAAAACTACGGTCTTGTACACAGTGTAAGGGGATAAAGAATATGTACATAAGGATATATGAATGAGTGATGGTACAGAGCAGCATAGGCCAGATACAGTAGATGGTATCGAGTACAGTATGTACAAATGAGATGAGTATGTAAACAAAGTGGCATAGTATAAAGTGGCTAGTGATACATGTATTACATAAGGATACCGTCGATGATATAGAGTACAGTATATACGTATGCATATGAGATGAATAATGTAGGGTAAGTAACATTTATATAAGGTAGCATTGTTTAAAGTGGCTAGTGATATATTTACATAATTTCCCATCAATTCCCATTATTAAAGTGGCTGGAGTTGAGTCAGTGTCAGTGTGTTGGCAGCAGCCACTCAGTGTTAGTGGTGGCTGTTTAACAGTCTGATGGCCTTGAGATAGAAGCTGTTTTTCAGTCTCTCGGTCCCAGCTTTGATGCACCTGTACTGACCTCGCCTTCTGGATGATAGCGGGGTGAACAGGCAGTGGCTCGGGTGGTTGATGTCCTTGATGATCTTTATGGCCTTCCTGTGACATCGGGTGGTGTAGGTGTCCTGGAGGGCAGGTAGTTTGCCCCCGGTGATGCGTTGTGCAGACCTCACTACCCTCTGGAGAGCCTTACGGTTGAGGGCGGTGCAGTTGCCATACCAGGCGGTGATACAGCCCGCCAGGATGCTCTCGATTGTGCATCTGTAGAAGTTTGTGAGTGCTTTTGGTGACAAGCCAAATTTCTTCAGCCTCCTGAGGTTGAAGAGGCGCTGCTGCGCCTTCTTCACGATGCTGTCAGTGTGAGTGGACCAATTCAGTTTGTCTGTGATGTGTATGCCGAGGAACTTAAAACTTGCTACCCTCTCCACTACTGTTCCATCGATGTGGATAGGGGGGTGTTCCCTCTGCTGTTTCCTGAAGTCCACAATCATCTCCTTAGTTTTGTTGACGTTGAGTGTGAGGTTATTTTCCTGACACCACACTCCGAGGGCCCTCCCCTCCTCCCTGTAGGCCGTCTCGTCGTTGTTGGTAATCAAGCCTACCACTGTTGTGTCGTCCGCAAACTTGATGATTGAGTTGGAGGCGTGCGTGGCCACGCAGTCGTGGGTGAACAGGGAGTACAGGAGAGGGCTCAGAACGCACCCTTGTGGGGCCCCAGTTGTTGTTGCCTACCCTCACCACCTGGGGGCGGCCCGTCAGGAAGTCCAGTACCCAGTTGCACAGGGCGGGGTCGAGACCCAGGGTCTCGAGCTTGATGACGAGCTTGGAGGGTACTATGGTGTTGAATGCCGAGCTGTAGTCGATGAACAGCATTCTCACATAGGTATTCCTCTTGTCCAGATGGGTTAGGGCAGTGTGCAGTGTGGTTGAGATTGCATCGTCTGTGGACCTATTTGGGCGGTAAGCAAATTGGAGTGGGTCTAGGGTGTCAGGTAGGGTGGAGGTGATATGGTCCTTGACTAGTCTCTCAAAGCACTTCATGATGACGGATGTGAGTGCTACAGGGCGGTAGTCGTTTAGCTCAGTTACCTTAGCTTTCTTGGGAACAGGAACAATGGTGGCCCTCTTGAAGCATGTGGGAACAGCAGACTGGTATAGGGATTGATTGAATATGTCCGTAAACACACCGGCCAGCTGGTCTGCGCATGCTCTGAGGGCGCGGCTGGGGATGCCGTCTGGGCCTGCAGCCTTGCGAGGGTTAACACGTTTAAATGTCTTACTCACCTCGGCTGCAGTGAAGGAAAGGCCGCATGTTTTCGTTGCAGGCCGTGTCAGTGGCACTGTATTGTCCTCAAAGCGGGCAAAAAAGTTATTTAGTCTGCCTGGGAGCAAGACATCCTGGTCCGTGACTGGGCTGGATTTCTTCCTGTAGTCCGTGATTGACTGTAGACCCTGCCACATGCCTCTTGTGTCTGAGCCGTTGAATTGAGATTCTACTTTGTCTCTGTACTGGCGCTTAGCTTGTTTGATAGCCTTGCGGAGGGAATAGCTGCACTGTTTGTATTCGGTCATGTTACCAGACACCTTGCCCTGATTAAAAGCAGTGGTTCGCGCTTTCAGTTTCACACGAATGCTGCCATCAATCCACGGTTTCTGGTTAGGGAATGTTTTAATCGTTGCTATGGGAACGACATCTTCAACGCACGTTCTAATGAACTCGCACACCGAATCAGCGTATTCGTCAATGTTGTTATCTGACGCAATACGAAACATCTCCCAGTCCACGTGATGGAAGCAGTCTTGGAGTGTGGAGTCAGCTTGGTCGGACCAGCGTTGGACAGACCTCAGCGTGGGAGCCTCTTGTTTTAGTTTCTGTCTGTAGGCAGGGATCAACAAAATGGAGTCGTGGTCAGCTTTTCCGAAAGGGGGGCGGGGCAGGGCCTTATATGCGTCGCGGAAGTTAGAGTAACAATGATCCAAGGTCTTTCCTCCCCTGGTTGCGCAATCGATATGCTGATAAAATTTGGGGAGTCTTGTTTTCAGATTAGCCTTGTTAAAATCCCCAGCTACAATGAATGCAGCCTCCGGATAAATCGTTTCCAGTTTGCAGAGAGTTAAATAAAGTTCGTTCAGAGCCATCGATGTGTCTGCTTGGGGGGGGATATATACGGCTGTGATTATAATCGAAGAGAATTCTCTTGGTAGATAATGCGGTCTACATTTGATTGTGAGGAATTCTAAATCAGGTGAACAGAAGGATTTGAGTTCCTGTATGTTTCTTTCATCACACCATGTCACGTTGGCCATGAGGCATACGCCCCCGCCCCTCTTCTTACCAGAAAGATGTTTGTTTCTGTCAGCGCGCTGTGTGGAGAAACCCGTTGGCTGCACCGCTTCGGATAGCGTCTCTCCAGTGAGCCATGTTTCAGTGAAGCAAAGGACGTTACAGTCTCTGATGTCCCTCTGGAATGCTACCCTTGCTCGGATTTCATCAACCTTGTTGTCAAGAGACTGGACATTGGCAAGAAGAATGCTAGGGAGTGGTGCGCGCTGTGCCCGTCTCCGGAGTCTGACCAGAAGACCGCCTCGTTTCCCTCTCTTTCGGAGTCGTTTTTTTCGGTCGCTGCATGGGATCCACTCCGTTGTCCTGTTTGTAAGGCAGAACACAGGATCCGCGTCGCGAAAAACATATTCTTGGTCGTACTGATGGTGAGTTGACGCTGATCTTATATTCAGTAGTTCTTCTCGGCTGTATGTGATGAAACCTAAGATGACCTGGGGTACTAATGTAAGAAATAACACGTAAAAAAACAAAAAACTGCATAGTTTCCTAGGAACGCGAAGCGAGGCGGCCATCTCTGTCGGCGCCGGAAGTGCTATGAAGTGCTATGAATGAAGCATCCTTCATTCATGCTGCCAAACATACCCTCATAAAACTGACCATCCTACCAATCCTCGACTTCGGCGATATCATTTACAAAAAAAGCCTCCAACACTCTACTCAGCAAACTGGGTGCAACCTATCACAGTGCCATCCGTTTTGTCACCAAAGCCCCATATACCACCCACCACTGCGACCTGTATGCTCTAGTCAGCTGGCCCTCGCTTCATATTCATCGCCAGACCCACTGGCTCCAGGTCATCTATAAGTCCTTGCTAGGTAAAGCCCCGCCTTATCTCAGCTCACTGGTCACCATACCAACACCCACCTGTAGCACGCGCTCCAGCAGGTATATTTCACTGGTCACCCCAAAGCTAGCACCTCCTTTGGCCGCCTTTCCTTACAGTTCTCTGCTGCCAGTGACTGGAACGAATTGCAAAAATCGCTGAAGCTGGAGTCTTATATTTCCCTCACTAACTAACTGCTATCTGAGCAACTAACCAATCGCTGCAGCTGTACATAGCCCATCTGTAAATATCCCACCCAATCTACCTACCTCATCCCCATATTGTTTTCATTTACTTTTCTGCTCTTTTGCACACCAGTATTTCTACCTGCACATCATCATCTGCTCATCTATCCAGTGTTAATCTGCTAAATTGTAATTACTTCGCTACTATGGCCTATTTATTGCCTTACCTCCATTTGCAGGCTTGTATATAGACTTTCTTTTTTTTCTTCTATTGTGTTATTGACTGTACGTTTGTTTATTCCATGTGTAACTCTGTGTTGTTGTTTGTGTCGCACTGCTTTGCTTTATCTTGGCCAGGTTGCAGATGTAAATGAGAACTTGTTCTCAACTGGCCGACCCTGGTTAAATAAAAGTGAAATAACTTACCCCACCTCAGTGGATTATTGACCCCTGACCTGCCCTGACCCTGAGCCTGCCTGCCGGTCTGGTACCTTACCCCACCTCAGTGGATTATTGACCCCTGACCTGCCTTTGACCTGTCGTTTGCCTGCCTCTGTTTTAGAAAAAAAAATGATATTAATAATGTTCACACACTGCTTTACTCATTATGTATATACTGTAATCTACCGTATTCTAATGCCACTCCGACGTCGCTCAATCTAATATTTATACATTTATTAATTACATTATTTAACTTTCAGATGTGTGTGTATTGCTGTGAATTGTTAGATATTACTGCACTGTTGGAGCTAGGAACATCAAGCATTTCACTTACACCCGCAATAACATCTGATCAATATGTGGACCAATAACATCTGATCAATATGTGGACCAATAACATCTGATCAATATGTGGACCAATAACATTTGATTTGATTTATTGATTTGATTTGATTTATTAGACCCGGAGTCTGTGTTGCTGAAGAGGAGTCTGTGTTGCTGAAGAGGAGTCTGTGTTGCTGAAGAGGAGTCTGTGTTGCTGAAGATACAGCAAGGTTTCTATAAACCATATTAGACCCGGAGTCTGTGTTGCTGAAGAGGAGTCTGTGTTATTGTGTTTGAGTCGTGGCTAATGGAGGAGTAAAGCGCATTTTTACGCCGCCTGCTCTTCTAGAACCAGTGGGGTTGTGATGAGAACCACCAATATTTACTCTCTATCGATAAGGAGCTGTCTCAAACCAGAGAGAGAGACTTTAACATCTCAGTAATATCGATATTCAATTAAGAAGCGAATATAACGCATCACTTGTGGTTTCGAGAGACGATCCATTTTTAAAAAAGTATCTCAATAGTGGAAACCAGAAACTGAAGTGTTCATTTAGACAAACCTGGTCCGATATAGACAGAGAGATGATTGACGCGTGTGATTAATCTGATTAGACCTACCTTATCGATATGGAATTACAAGTTCCCTGAAGCATGTCCGTGACTTGCCGTGTAGCGGGAGCACCAAACCCTGTTCTGATGTCCAGCTTTTCTTTCTCTCTATCTCTCTATCTTCTCCTTGTACTTCCTCTCCCTATTTCATTTCACGGTTTTTTTTCTCTCCAGATGAAGAATAATCCAAAGAAGAAGAAAAACCAGAACGGAAGCGAAGTGGTACCGTCACCGTGTGAGTTAGTTCGTGGGCGCCGTGTAGGAGAAAATCATATCCATCAACGATCAGGCGGAGAGAGAGAGAAAAACCCACGCGTCCGTTTCTGTTGGAGCTCCGTGATGTTCTGACAAGGCAAACTTCAGCTCCACCAGGGGAGGGGGGGGCTCTGACACGTGACGCCCCGGTAGTACGGACACGCACACGCACACACACACAGTCCGCAGTAGCATCATCACCAGTAAGACAGTATGTAATACTGGCGATATAAATGTTGTATTAGTTTACTCTCACTGTTAAACTAAACCATTCTAATACAGTACAGTACGGCTCAGATTCATCTGTAGTAGGCAGGCTGAACGTTTATGGTCTACATTATAGCCAATTGCGCACGTAGAAACTACGTCTATGTTTACTCGCTATGCGTCTCTGACAGTAACTTATTGGATAGGACTGGGGTGTAGGAACATGTGTGGCGGAGCTGGCCGTAGCTTGTCTCGTTATAAAGAAGAAAAGGTTTAAAACATGACTAGGACAAAAATATATATATTTTTTAATCGTTGTTTTTTTTATTATGAATAAATACGTTTACATTAAAACATGCCTATTCAAAATGGATAAAACAAGGATAAAAAGACAAAACGAATAGGAGGGCTACACATGTACAACACACTTCCTTCCTGTCTTCCTAAATGGTTCTCGCACCTTCACCTGCCCCAGATCCAGCAGACCAAAACACACACAATTACACTGAACGGGATGAGATCTCCACATTCACCTGCCCCAGATCCAGCACACCAAAACACACACAATTACACTGAACGGGATGAGATCTCCACATTCACCTGCCCCCGATCCAGCACACCAAAACACACACAATTACACTGAACGGGAATGAATTGATTTAGATACAATTAGGCCTAGGATCAGGAACTGGTTTGACAACGACACGGTCAGACAGACGGGGGGGGGGGGGGGGGGGGGGGGGGGTGACGGTCTGTATTAAAAATCTAAATGTGGACTTTTAAATCAGAACATACAAATTCGGTTTGGATCTCAGTGCTAAAGCGGTAACAAAATAAGACGTTATTAGGATGGATGGATAATTGTATAACAGTTTCCTGTGTGTTTTATGCCCTATATATTGTTAAAGGAAAATGTTAACCTAAAACCTATAGTCTGGGGGTTTTCATTTCATTAGTCCATTGTTGACATAGACCCAAAATGTCAACCTTGTCAGCAATCAAGTTTTCAAGACATGTCACTTTAGAAATACAGAAATCATCCCGGCATTGTAAATCATCCCATACCCATTGATTCTACATTAATGATATCTATATATCTATATATACCCATTGATTCTAAATTAATGATATCTTTATATCTATATATACCCATTGATTCTAAATTAACGATATCTATATGTACCCATTGATTCTAAATTAATGATATCTATATATACCCATTGATTCTAAATTAATGATATCTAGATATACCCATTGATTCTAAATTAATGATATCTAGATATACCCATTGATTCTAAATTAATGATATCTAGATATACCCATTGATTCTAAATTAATGATATCTATATATACCCATTGATTCTAAATTAATGATATCTAGATATACCCATTGATTCTAAATTAATGATATCTATATATACCCATTGATTCTAAATTAATGATATCTAGATATACCCATTGATTCTAAATTAATGATATCTATATATACCCATTGATTCTAAATTAATGATATCTAGATATACCCATTGATTCTAAATTAATGGGTAGATATATGGTTTAGTTAACAGTGAGACTAACAGAGAATGGTTTCATTAACAGTGTGAGCCACTAGTCAACTGGCCTTGGTATGTGTGTGTGTGTGTCCATTCTCAGCTGTGAGCATCAGACAGTAGACTGCTGACAAAACAAACACACCCCTCCACCTCTCTCAAAACACCACCTGTCTCTCTCTCTCACTCTTCCACCCCCATCCTCCTTCTGTCTGTCTCTCTCTCTGTCTGGCCCTTTGAATCTCTCTCTCTCTCTCTATATATATATATATATCCCTCTCTCTCTCTCTCTCTCTCTCCCCCCCCCCCCCCCCCCCCCCCCCCATCATCCCTCCATCTTCCACCTGTCTCATCTGCTCCTCTCCCTGGTCTGGAATGTGGAAATCCAAGCCCTCTTGCCCCCCCCAAATGGCTCCTTGGTGCCCTTTCCGCATAGTTCCCGATGGCTCCTGGTTGGCTCCAGAATGGCTCCTCCAAGGCCCCAGCATGGCAGAGCTCCTGTACTGTGTTGCCTTAGTAACCGATGGCTCCTGGTTGGCTCCAGAATGGCTCCTCCAAGGCCCCAGCACGGCAGAGCTCCTGTACTGTGTTGCCTTAGTAACCGATGGCTCCTGGTTGGCTCCAGAATGGCTCCTCCAAGGCCCCACCCAGTACGACAGAGCTCCTGTACTGTGTTGCCTTAGTAACCGATGGCTCCTGGTTGGCTCCAGAATGGCTCCTCCAAGGCCCCACCCAGCACGACAGAGCTCCTGTACTGTGTTGCCTTAGTAACCGATGGCTCCTGGTTGGCTCCAGAATGGCTCCTCCAAGGCCCCACCCAGCACGACAGAGCTCCTGTACTGTGTTGCCTTAGTAACCGATGGCTCCTGGTTGGCTCCAGAATGGCTCCTCCAAGGCCCCACCCAGCACGACAGAGCTCCTGTACTGTGTTGCCTTAGTAACCGATGGCTCCTGGTTGGCTCCAGAATGGCTCCTCCAAGGCCCCACCCAGCGCGGCAGAGCTCCTGTACTGTGTTGCCTTAGTAACCGATGGCTCCTGGTTGGCTCCAGAATGGCTCCTCCAAGGCCCCACCCAGCACGACAGAGCTCCTGTACTGTGTTGCCGTAGTAACAGCTGGTATCTTTACTCTCTCCTGTGTCGTGGTAATAAACCGGTTCCCATTTGATCGCTAGTTTCTTTTTTTTTTAGATGATAAATAAAAAGATACAACGATAGGTGTGCTCTCGATGCTCTTGATGGCTGTAGCATGCTAGCTAGCTGCAGAGATCAACAACTCTGTATTAGCAGGGAGCTAATATACATTTAGAGTATGCTAGCTAACTGCAGAGATCAACAACTCTGTATTAGCAGGGAGCTAATATACATTTAGAGCGTGCTAGCTAACTGCAGAGATCAACAACTCTGTATTAGCAGGGAGCTAATACGATCGTTACATTTAGAATATGCTAGCTAGCTGCAGAGAACAACAACTCTGTATTAGCAGGGAGCTAATATACATTTAGAGTATGCTAGCTAACTGCAGAGATCAACAACTCTGTATTAGCAGGGAGCTAATACGACCGTTACATTTAGAGTATGCTAGCTAACTGCAGAGATCAACAACTCTGTATTAGCAGGGAGCTAATATACATTTAGAGTATGCTAGCTAACTGCAGAGATCAACAACTCTGTATTAGCAGGGAGCTAATACGATCGTTACATTTAGAATATGCTAGCTAGCTGCAGAGAACAACAACTCTGTATTAGCAGGGAGCTAATATACATTTAGAGTATGCTAGCTAACTGCAGAGATCAACAACTCTGTATTAGCAGGGAGCTAATATACATTTAGAGCGTGCTTGCTAGCTGCAGAGAACAACAACTCTGTAATAGCAGGGAGCTAATATACATTTAGAGTATGCTAGCTATCTGCAGAAATCAACAACTCTGTATTAGTAGAGAGCTAATATACATTTAGAGCGTGCTAGCTAGCTGCAGAGAACAACAACTCTGTAATAGCAGGGAGCTAATATGACCGACAGCCCTACTGCCTACAGCCCTACTGCCCTACTCTCTACAGCCCTACTGCCTACAGCCCTACTGCCTACTGCCCTACTACCTTACTGCATACAGCCTTAATGCCCACAGCCCAATTGCCCTACTGCCTTACTGCCTACAGCCCTACTGCCTACAGCCCTACTGCCTACAGCCCTACTGCCTACAGCCCTACTGCCTGCAGCCCTGCTTCCTACAGGCCTACTGCCTAAAGCCCTACTGCCTAAAGCCCTGCTGCTCTACAGCCCTACTGCCTACAGCCCTACTGCCTACAGCCCTACTGCCTGCAGCCATGCTTCCTACAGGCCTACTGACTACAGCCCTACTGCCTACAGCCTACAGCCCTACTGCCTACAGCCCTACTGCCTACAGCCCTACTGCCCTACTGCCTACAGCCCTACTTCTCTGTTGATAGCTGTGTGCTACTGGCTTAGGGGCTGGACCTCTCCTCTCCTCTCCTCTCCTCTCCTCTCCTCTCCTCTCCTCTCCTCTCCTCTCCTCTCCTCTCCTCTCCTCTCCTCTCCTCTCCTCTCCCCTCCCCTCCCCTCCCCTCCCCTCCCCCTCCCCCTCCCCTCCCCTCCCCTTCCCTTCTCTTCTCTTCTCTTCTCTTCCCTTCTCTTCCCTTCCCTTCCCTTCTCCTCTCCTCTCCTCTCCTGGGTGGAGGGAGTCTTAGTGTAAGAGGTTTCCCCTGGTTGCAGTCTGTCTGTCTGTCTCATACAAAGGCAGTGAAATATACATCCATCAGATATATTATTGAACGATAGGAGAGACAGAAAGAAAATGAGAGAGGGGGGAGAGGGAGAAGAGAAGAGGAGAGAGAGAGGAGAGAGAGAGGGGGGAGAGAGGGAGAAGAGAAGAGGAGAGAGAGAGGGGAGAGAGAGAGGGGACAGAGAGGGAGAAGGGGAGCGAGAGAGAGAGGGAGAAGGGGAGCGAGAGAGAGGGAGAAGGGGTAGAGAGAGAGAGGGGACAGAGAGGGAGAAGAGAAGAGGAGAGAGAGAGGGGGGAGAGAGGGAGAAGAGGAGAGAGAGAGAGAGAGAGAGAGAGAGAAGGGGTAGAGAGAGAGAGAGGGGGGAGAGAGGGAGAAGGGGGGAGAAGGGGTAGAGAGAGAGAGAGAGAGAGATAGAGAAGGGGTAGAAATATATAGAGAGAGTGGGTGGGTGGAAGCCAGTTTCATCTCTCTGCACGCTCAAATAATAATATGAATGATGATATTTTAAGAAACATGAAGAGAGAAGAAAGGAGAGGAGAGGAGGGCGATAGGGAAATGAAAGGAGAGGAGGGTGATACAGAGAGGAGAGGAGAGGAGAGGAGAGTGATACAGAAATGAGAGGAGAGGAGAGGAGATGAGAGGAGAGGAGAGGAGAGGAGAGGAGAGGAGAGGAGAGGAGAGGAGAGGAGAGGAGAGGAGAGGAGAGGAGAGGAGAGGAGAGTGATACAGAAATGAGAAGAGGAGAGGAGAGGAGAGGAGAGTGATACAGAAATGAGAGGAGAGGAGAGGAGAGGAGAGTGATACAGAAATGAGAAGAGGAGAGGAGAGGAGAGGAGAGGAGAGGAGAGGAGAGGAGAGGAGAGGAGAGGAGAGGAGAGGAGAGGATTAGAGGAGAGGAGAGGAGAGTGATACAGAAATGAGAAGAGGAGATAAGAAGAGAGGAGAGGAGAGGAGAGAAGAGGAGAGGAGAGGAGAGGAGAGGAGAGGAGAGTGATACAGAAATGAGAGGAGAGGAGAGGAGAGGAGAGGAGAGGAGAGGAGAGGAGAGGAGAGGAGAGGAGAGGAGAGGAGAGGAGAGGAGAAGAGAAGAGGATAAGAGGAGAGGAGAGGAGAGTAATACAGAAATGAGAAGAGGAGATAAGAGGAGAGGAGAGGATTAGAGGAGAGGATAAGAGAGGAGAGGAGAGGAGAGGAGAGGAGAGGAGAGGAGAGGAGAGAAGAGGAGAGGAGAGGAGAGTGATACAGAAATGAGAAGAGGAGAGGAGAGGAGAGGAGAGTGATACAGAAATGAGAGGAGAGGAGAGGAGAGGAGAGGAGAGGAGAGGAGAGGATTAGAGGAGAGGATTAGAGGAGAGGATTAGAGGAGAGGATTAGAGGAGAGGATTAGAGGAGAGGATTAGAGGAGAGGATTAGAGGAGAGGAGAGGAGAGGAGAGGAGAGGAGAGGAGAGGATTAGAGGAGAGGATTAGAGGAGAGGATTAGAGGAGAGGATTAGAGGAGAGGATTAGAGGAGAGGATTAGAGGAGAGGAGAGGAGAGGAGAGGAGAGGAGAGGAGAGGAGAGGAGAGGAGAGGAGAGGAGAGTGATAGAGAAATGAGAGGAGAGGAGAGGAGAGGATAAGAGAGGAGAGGAGAGGAGAGGAGAGTGATACAGAAATGAGAGGAGAGGAGAGGAGAGGAGAGGACAGGACAGGAGAGGAGAGGAGAATGATACAGAAATGAGAGGAGAGGAGGGCAGAGGAGGGCAGAGGAGAGGAGAGGAGAGGAGAGGAGAGGAGATGAGGGTGATACAGAAATGAGAGGAGGGTGATACAGAAATGAGAGGAGGGTGATACACCCAAGACAGAGATATACAGAGAGTTATTCACAATCCCTGTTATAGAGGACAGAGCTGTACAGGAAGTTATTCACAATCCCTGTTATAGAGGACAGAGATATACAGGAAGTTATTCGCAATCCCTGTTATACAGGACAGAGATACACAGGAAGTTATTCCCAATCCCTGCTATACAGGACAGAGATATACAGGAAGTTATTCCCAATCCTTGTCATACATAGCTCATCTGTAAACAGCCCATCCAATCTACCCTCATCCCCATACTGTATTGATTTATTTATCTTGCACCTCAGTATCTCTACTTGCACATTCATCTCCTGCACATTCTACCATTCCAGTGTTTAATTGCTATGTTGTAATTACTTCGCCACCATGGCCTATTTATTGCCTTATCTCTCTTATCTCTCCTCATTTGCACATTATATACCGTATATATATAGATTTTTTTGTACTGTAGAGTAGAGGATTGATTGTATGTTTTGTTTATTCCATGTGAAACTCTGTTGTTGTTGTTGTTTGTGTTGCGCTGCTTTGCTTTGTCTTGGTCGCAGATGAAAATGAGAACCTGTTCTCAGCTGGCCGACCTGGTTAAATGAAGGTGAAATCAAAATATATAAATATATATGTAGAGGGGGTCTGGGTGCTGACTAGAGGGGGTCTGGGTGCTGACTAGAGGGGGTCTGGGTGCTGACTAGAGGGGGTCTGGGTGCTGATATAGGTGTTGTGTAGAGGGGGTCTGGGTGCTGATAGAGG
Source organism: Oncorhynchus mykiss (assembly GCF_013265735.2). Taxonomy (NCBI): domain Eukaryota; kingdom Metazoa; phylum Chordata; class Actinopteri; order Salmoniformes; family Salmonidae; genus Oncorhynchus; species Oncorhynchus mykiss. The sequence goes on from NW_023493661.1 coordinate 531,930, forward strand.
TGTTGTGTAGAGGGGGTCTGGGTGCTGATAGAGGTGTTGTGTAGAGGGGGTCTGGGAGCTGATAGAGGTGTTGTGTAGAGGGGGTCTGGGTGCTGATAGAGGTGTTGTGTAGAGGGGGTCTTGTTGCTGATAGAGGTGTTGTGTAGAGGGGGTCTGGGTGCTGATGGAGGTGTTGACTAGAGGGGGTCTGGGTGCTGATAGAGGTGTTGTGTAGAGGGGGTCTGGGTGCTGATAGAGGTGTTGTGTAGAGGGGATATTGGTGCTGATAGGGGTGTTGTGTAGAGGGGGTCTTGGTGCTGATAGAGGTGTTGTGTAGAGGGGGTCTGGGTGCTGATATTGGTGTTGACTAGAGGGGGTCTTGGTGCTGATAGAGGTGTTGTGTAGAGGGGGTCTGGGTGTTGATAGAGGTGTTGTGCAGAGGGGGTCTGGGTGCTGATAGAGGTGTTGTGTAGAGGGGGTCTGGGTGCTGATAGAGGTGTTGTGTAGAGGGGGTCTGGGTGCTGATAGAGGTGTTGAGTAGAGGGGGTCTGGGGGATGATATAGGTGTTGTGTAGAGGGGGTCTGGGTGCTGATAGAGGTGTTGAGTAGAGGGGGTCTGGGTGCTGATGGAGGTGTTGTGTAGAGGGGGTCTTGGTGTTGTGTAGAGGGGGTCTTGGTGCTGATAGAGGTTTTGTGTAGAGGGGGTTTTGGTGTTGTGTAGAGGGGGTCTGTGTGTTGAGTAGAGGGGGTCTGGGTGTTGATAGAGGTGTTGTGTAGAGGGGGTCTGGGTGTTGATAGAGGTGTTGTGTAGAGGGGATCTTGGTGTGTTTCAGTCAGCTGTGTTTCAGTCAGCTGTGTTTCAGTCAGCTGTGTGTCAGTCAGCTGTGTTTCAGTCAGCTGTGTTTCAGTCAGCTGTGTGTCAGTCACCTGTGTTTCAGTCAGCTGTGTTTCAGTCAGCTGTGTGTCAGTCAGCTGTGTGTCAGTCAGCTGTGTGTCAGTCAGCTGTGTTTCAGTCAGCTGTGTTTCAGTCAGCTGTGTGTCAGTCAGCTGTGTTTCAGTCAGCTGTGTTTCAGTCAGCTGTGTGTCAGTCAGCTGTGTTTCAGTCAGCTGTGTGTCAGTCAGCTGTGTGACAGTCAGCTGTGTTTCAGTCAGCTGTGTGACAGTCAGCTGTGTGACAGTCAGCTTTGTGAGAGTCAGCTGTGTGACAGTCAGCTGTGTTTCAGTCAGCTGTGTTTCAGTCAGCTGTGTGTCAGTCAGTGTGGTGTTTTAACCCTCTCACCCCAATGGCCTCTTCCTCCTCCTCCTCTTACTCCTTCTCCCCCTCCTCTCCCTCCTCTTCCTCCTCCCTCCTCCTTCTCTTCCTCCTCTTCCTCCTCCTCCCTCCTCTCCCTCCTCCTCCTCCTCCCTCCTCCCCCTCCTCCTCCCTCCTCCTCCTCTTCCTCCTCCCCCTCTCCCTCCTCCTCCTCCTCTTCCTCCTCCCCCTCTCCCTCCTCCTCTTCCTCCTCCCTCCTCCTCCTCGTTATTATCTAGTAATGCACTGGGACCATCTGCTCTCTGCTCTCCCGTTACCTCTCCCCCCCTCTGTGTGTGTGTGTGTGTGTGTGTGTGTGTGTGTGTGTGTGTGTGTGTGTGTGTGACCACTCCAAGTGCAGAGAGAGACTCATACCGTATGGCTGACTGTCAGAAGGCATATTGTCACCTCATATTGTCACCTGAATGATTGTAGGTCTTAATCTGAATGTTTTTCTGATGGAAACAATGCTTTTCTGATTGAGTCAATTATTTTCTAATGGAGCCAATGCTTTTCTGATGGAGTCCATGGCTCCTCACCAGCAGGGGGCGTAATCACCAGGTAATTATAGCCTACACTAATGGCTCCTCACCAGCAGGGGGCGTAATCACCAGGTAATATAGCCTAGAGTAATAATGTCTCCTCAATCACCAGGTAATATAGCCTACAGTAATGTCTCCTCACCAGCAGGGGGCGTAATCACCAGGTAATATAGCCTACAGTAATGTCTCCTCACCAGCAGGGGGCGTAAACACCAGGTAATATAGCCTACAGTAATGTCTCCTCACCAGCAGGGGGCGTAACCACCAGGTAATATAGCCTACAGTAATGTCTCCTCACCAGCAGGGGGCGTAACCACCAGGTAATATAGCCTACACTAATGGCTCCTCACCAGCAGGGGGCGTAATCACCAGGTAATATAGCCTAGAGTAATAATGTCTCCTCAATCACCAGGTAATATAGCCTACAGTAATGTCTCCTCACCAGCAGGGGGCGTAACCACCAGGTAATATAGCCTACAGTAATGTCTCCTCACCAGCAGGGGGCGTAACCACCAGGTAATATAGCCTACAGTAATGTCTCCTCACCAGCAATGGGAGTAATCACCAGGTAATATAGCCTACAGTAATGTCTCCTCACCAGCAGGGGGAGTAATCACCAGGTAATATAGCCTACAGTAATGTCTCCTCACCAGCAGGGGGAGTAATCACCAGGTAATATAGCCTACAGTAATGTCTCCTCACCAGCAGGGGGAGTAATCACCAGGTAATATAGCCTACAGTAATGTCTCCTCACCAGCAGGGGGAGTAATCATCAGGTAATATATCCTACAGTAATGTCTCCTCACCAGCAGGGGGCGTAATCACCAGGTAATATAGCCTACAGTAATGTCTCCTCACCAGCAGGGGGCGTAATCACCAGGTAATATAGCCTACAGTAATGTCTCCTCACCAGCAGGGGGCATAATCACCAGCTAATATAGCCTACAGTAATGTCTCCTCAACAGGTTTATTCATTCCTAAATTCATTGTTAATCTTAATTTTCACTCTGTTGGCTACGTACCTTTTTCAACACACTACAATACATGTCAATCTACATTTCATAAGGAGGGGGATTTGAGGGGGGGGACGAACTCATGTGAGATTCGAAACCTTTGCCACAATCTGTGACAATTACCTTTGTGGACCTTGGCGTTTTACACATGACAGTTATTTTGACAAGTTGATCAAATCGTAGTTGGACGCTTCCGTGAACAAGTCTACCTACGTCGGCCATCTTTGATTGGCTGATCCGGGAACTTGTGCCAGGATATATAAATCAGTGCCACCTGTCGAAGTTAGCATGGTGCTAACAGCAACATCTCACAGCAAGAACTGGCAAATCTGGTGCAGTCCATGAGGAGGAGATGCACTGCAGTATTTCATGCAGCTGGTGGCCACACACAGATACTGACTGTTACTTTTGATTTTGACCCCCCCTGTTTGTTCAGGGACACATTATTCCATTTCTGTTAGGCACATGTCTGTGGAACTTGTTCAGTTTATGTCTCAGTTGTTGAATCTTGTTATGTTCATACAAATATTTACACATGTTAAAGTTTTCTGAAAATAAACGCAGTTGACAGTGAGAGGACGTTTCTTTATTATTTTATTTTGTTGCTGAGTTTACGTACTTTTCATCGTCTTTCGTTATTATTCAATTGAATGTTACACATGAACGTAATCAAAGACACGTTGTTTAGAAGGTCTACGGGACATTAGTTCAGCCACACGTCTCATAGACACGTTGTTTAGAAGGTCTACAGGACATTAGTTCAGCCACACGTCTCATAGACACGTTGTTTAGAAGGTCTACGGGACATTAGTTCAGCCACACGTCTCGTAGACACGTTGTTTAGAAGGTCTACGGGACATTAGTTCAGCCACACGTCTCATAGACACGTTGTTTAGAAGGTCTACGGGACATTAGTTCAGCCACACGTCTCATAGACACGTTGTTTAGAAGGTCTACGGGACATTAGTTCAGCCACACGTCTCATAGACATGTTGTTTAGAAGGTCTACAGGACATTAGTTCAGCAACACGTCTCATAGACACGTTGTTTAGAAGGTCTACGAGACATTAGTTCAGCCACACGTCTCATAGACACGTTGTTTAGAAGGTCTACGGGACATTAGTTCAGCCACACGTCTCATAGACACGTTGTTTAGAAGGTCTACGGGACATTAGTTCAGCCACACGTCTCATAGACACGTTGTTTAGAAGGTCTACGGGACATTAGTTCAGCCACACGTCTCATAGACACGTTGTTTAGAAGGTCTACGGGACATTAGTTCAGCCACACGTCTCATAGACACGTTGTTTAGAAGGTCTACGAGACATTAGTTCAGCCACACGTCTCATAGACACGTTGTTTAGAAGGTCTACGGGACATTAGATCAGCAACACGTCTCATAGACACGTTGTTTAGAAGGTCTACGGGACATTAGTTCAGCCACACGTCTCATAGACACGTTGTTTAGAAGGTCTACGGGACATTAGTTCAGCCACACGTCTCATAGACACGTTGTTTAGAAGGTCTACGGGACATTAGTTCAGCCACACGTCTCATAGACACGTTGTTTAGAAGGTCTACGGGACATTAGTTCAGCCACACGTCTCATAGACACGTTGTTTAGAAGGTCTACGGGACATTAGTTCAGCCACACGTCTCATAGACACGTTGTTTAGAAGGTCTACGGGACATTAGTTCAGCCACACGTCTCGTAGACACGTTGTTTAGAAGGTCTACGGGACATTAGTTCAGCGACACGTCTCATAGACACGTTGTTTAGAAGGTCTACGGGACATTAGTTCAGCCACACGTCTCATAGACACGTTGTTTAGAAGGTCTACGGGACATTAGTTCAGCCACACGTCTCATAGACACGTTGTTTAGAAGGTCTACGGGACATTAGTTCAGCCACACGTCTCATATTACTCCGTGGGCTATTGACCAATTGAAAGAGTTCCTCCTAGAGGAATCTTGGTCAGTAACTCCACCCCCCTTTTCCTGTCACGTGACTACACCTGTCCCGCTAGCTGTTAACACATGACATAGAGACGGAAGGGACTTCCTGACCAACTGGAGACTGGAAGACAGAACCTCAGAGATCTGTACAGGTCAGTGTGGTCAGACAGCTATACCCTTAGAATAGACCGTAGTTATAGAACAGCATACTAGTTGTGGAACAGCTGCAGCTGGTACCAACGATTGTTGGTTGTTTTGTCTGTGGCTGTTCTCTGCACATTTTTCTAGATAGTGTGGAGGCATCTTGTCTTTATAAGCATATCAATATGCTACTTACAGCAACAACAAAAAAAATGTGTTTTATTGTTTGTCTTTTACTGCTTTCTCTTACTGTAGAACTTATCGTATTTTAACTGTAAAATTAAAATTGGGGGCATTTTTCTAAGCCCCTCCCCCTTTTTTTTTTTTTTTTTTTACAAACAGGCCAGTTTGGACCACATTCTTCCCGTCACCATTTTAATAATGTAATGATCCAGTTTCACCCCCTTTTTTACAAACAGGCCAGTTTGGACCACATTCTTCCCGTCACCATTTTAATAATGTAATGATCCAGTTTCAGTGGTGGAGTTTTAATTCTCTTGATCGATGTATTTAAATCATTGAAGAATGTAATTGTTTTTCGGACAGCAGCTCTATTTTTTATTTTTGTCAAGACTTTCGTTGTTTTAAAAAAAAACGTAAAATGTTTTTTGGTTGTATTGTATGTGTGTTTATAGTTTTGGTTAATGTTGTGTTAGTAAGAGGTTTTGTGTAATGTTGTGTTAGTGAGAGGTTTTGTCTGAAACATTGTTTCCCCCATTGCTGCTAATGGACCAGGCCTCTCTCTCTCACACACACACACACACACACACACCGTTACAATGTGCCTGAATCTACAGCTCTGTGTTCGGTTCTGAGTGTGTGTGTGTGGTTAACGAGCGAGGTCAGAGGCACATGGTAATGAGGTCAGAGGCACATGGTAATGAGGTCAGAGGCACATGGTAATGAGGTCAGAGGCACATGGTAATGAGGTCAGAGGCACATGGTAATGAGGTCAGAGGCACATGGTAATGAGGTCAGAGGCACATGGTAATGAGGTCAGAGGCACATGGTAATGAGGTCAGAGGCACATGGTAATGAGGTCAGAGGCGAAATACTTCAATACAGCCTGAATGAAATGCAATAATGACACACACACACACACACACACACACACACACACACACACACACACACACACACACACACACACACACACACACACACACACACACACACACACACACACACACACACACACACACACACACGAGAGGACAGGCAATGAATCGCAATTTAATATCACGTTTAGACCGTGATGCTCGCTCAGGGACGTGGCTGTAGAAACCAGCAGCTCATTGAGTCTGTCAGTGGTCTGAATACTAGGGAGGACTGTCAGAGGAATGAATACTAGGGAGGACTGTCAGTGGTATGAATACTAGGGAGGACTGTCAGAGGAATGAATACCAGGGAGGACTGTCAGTGGTATGAATACTAGGGAGGAATGTCAGTGGTATGAATACTAGGGAGGACTGTCAGAGGAATGAATACTAGGGAGGACTGTCAGAGGAATGAATACTAGGGAGGACTGTCAGAGGAATGAATACTAGGGAGGACTGTCAGAGGAATGAATACTAGGGAGGACTGTCAGTAGTATGAATACTAGGGAGGACTGTCAGAGGAATGAATACCAGGGAGGACTGTCAGAGGAATGAATACTAGGGAGGACTGTCAGAGGAATGAATACTAGGGAGGACTGTCAGAGGAATGAATACTAGGGAGGACTGTCAGAGGAATGAATACTAGGGAGGACTGTCAGAGGAATGAATAGTAGGGAGGACTGTAAGAGGAATGAATACTAGGGAGGACTGTCAGTAGTATGAATACTAGGGAGGACTGTCAGAGGAATGAATACTAGGGAGGACTGTCAGAGGAATGAATACTAGGGAGGACTGTCACTGGTATGAATACTAGGGAGGACTGTCAGAGGAATGAATACTAGGGAGGACTGTCAAAGGAATGAATACTAGGGAGGACTGTCAGAGGAATGAATACTAGGAAGGACTACTAGATAGAACTGTCAGAGGTATGAATACTAGGGAGGTCTTTCAAAGGAATGAATACTAGGGAGGACTGTCAGTGGTATGAATACTAGGGAGGACTGTCAGTGGTATGAATACTAGGGAGGACTGTCAGAGGAATGAATACTAGGGAGGACTGTCAGAGGAATGAATACTAGGGAGGACTGTCAGAGGAATGAATACTAGGGAGGACTGTCAGAGGAATGAATACTAGGGAGGACTGTCAGTGGTATGAATACTAGGGAGGACTGTCAGAGGAATGAATACTAGGGAGGACTGTCAGAGGAATGAATACTAGGGAGGACTGTCAGAGGAATGAATACTAGGGAGGACTGTCAGAGGAATGAATACTAGGGAGGACTGTCAGTAGTATGAATACTAGGGAGGACTGTCAGAGGAATGAATACCAGGGAGGACTGTCAGAGGAATGAATACTAGGGAGGACTGTCAGAGGAATGAATACTAGGGAGGACTGTCAGAGGAATGAATACTAGGGAGGACTGTCAGAGGAATGAATACTAGGGAGGACTGTCAGAGGAATGAATAGTAGGGAGGACTGTAAGAGGAATGAATACTAGGGAGGACTGTCAGTAGTATGAATACTAGGGAGGTCTTTCAAAGGAATGAATACTAGGGAGGACTGTCAGTGGTATGAATACTAGGGAGGACTGTCAGTGGTATGAATACTAGGGAGGACTGTCAGAGGAATGAATACTAGGGAGGACTGTCAGAGGAATGAATACTAGGGAGGACTGTCAGAGGAATGAATACTAGGGAGGACTGTCAGAGGAATGAATACTAGGGAGGACTGTCAGTGGTATGAATACTAGGGAGGACTGTCAGAGGAATGAATACTAGGGAGGACTGTCAGAGGAATGAATACTAGGGAGGACTGTCAGAGGAATGAATACTAGGGAGGACTGTCAGAGGAATGAATACTAGGGAGGACTGTCAGTAGTATGAATACTAGGGAGGACTGTCAGAGGAATGAATACCAGGGAGGACTGTCAGAGGAATGAATACTAGGGAGGACTGTCAGAGGAATGAATACTAGGGAGGACTGTCAGAGGAATGAATACTAGGGAGGACTGTCAGAGGAATGAATACTAGGGAGGACTGTCAGAGGAATGAATAGTAGGGAGGACTGTAAGAGGAATGAATACTAGGGAGGACTGTCAGTAGTATGAATACTAGGGAGGACTGTCAGAGGAATGAATACTAGGGAGGACTGTCAGAGGAATGAATGCTAGGGAGGACTGTCACTGGTATGAATACTAGGGAGGACTGTCAGAGGAATGAATACTAGGGAGGACTGTCAAAGGAATGAATACCAGGGAGGACTGTCAGAGGAATGAATACTAGGGAGGACTGTCAGAGGAATGAATACTAGGGAGGACTGTCAGAGGAATGAATACTAGGGAGGACTGTCAGAGGAATGAATACTAGATAGGACTGTCAGAGGAATGAATACTAGGGAGGACTGTCAGAGGAATGAATACTAGGGAGGACTGTCAGAGGAATGAATACTAGGGAGGACTGTCAGAGGAATGAATCCTAGGGAGGACTGTCAGAGGAATTAATACTAGGGAGGACTCTCAAAGGAATAAATACTAGGGAGGACTGTCAGAGGAATGAATACTAGGGAGGACTGTCAGAGGAATGAATACTAGGGAGGACTGTCAGAGGAATGAATACTAGGGAGGAGTGTCAGAGGAATGAATACTAGATAGAACTGTCAGTGGTATGAATACTAGGAAGGACTACTAGATAGAAATGTCAGAGGTATGAATACTAGGGAGGACTGTCAGTGGTATGAATACTAGGGAGGACTGTCAGAGGAATGAATACCAGGGAGGACTGTCAGAGGAATGAATACCAGGGAGGACTGTCAGAGGAATGAATACTAGGGAGGACTGTCAGAGGAATGAATACTAGGGAGGACTGTCAGAGGAATGAATACTAGGGAGGACTGTCAGAGGAATGAATAGTAGGGAGGACTGTAAGAGGAATGAATACTAGGGAGGACTGTCAGTAGTATGAATACTAGGGAGGACTGTCAGAGGAATGAATACTAGGGAGGACTGTCAGAGGAATGAATACTAGGGAGGACTGTCACTGGTATGAATACTAGGGAGGACTGTCAGAGGAATGAATACTAGGGAGGACTGTCAAAGGAATGAATACTAGGGAGGACTGTCAGAGGAATGAATACTAGGAAGGACTACTAGATAGAACTGTCAGAGGTATGAATACTAGGGAGGTCTTTCAAAGGAATGAATACTAGGGAGGACTGTCAGTGGTATGAATACTAGGGAGGACTGTCAGTGGTATGAATACTAGGGAGGACTGTCAGAGGAATGAATACTAGGGAGGACTGTCAGAGTAATGAATACTAGGGAGGACTGTCAGAGGAATGAATACTAGGGAGGACTGTCAGAGGAATGAATACTAGGGAGGACTGTCAGTGGTATGAATACTAGGGAGGACTGTCAGAGGAATGAATACTAGGGAGGACTGTCAGAGGAATGAATACTAGGGAGGACTGTCAGAGGAATGAATACTAGGGAGGACTGTCAGAGGAATGAATACTAGGGAGGACTGTCAGTAGTATGAATACTAGGGAGGACTGTCAGAGGAATGAATACCAGGGAGGACTGTCAGAGGAATGAATACTAGGGAGGACTGTCAGAGGAATGAATACTAGGGAGGACTGTCAGAGGAATGAATACTAGGGAGGACTGTCAGAGGAATGAATACTAGGGAGGACTGTCAGAGGAATGAATACTAGGGAGGACTGTCAGAGGAATGAATAGTAGGGAGGACTGTAAGAGGAATGAATACTAGGGAGGACTGTCAGTAGTATGAATACTAGGGAGGACTGTCAGAGGAATGAATACTAGGGAGGACTGTCAGAGGAATGAATACTAGGGAGGACTGTCACTGGTATGAATACTAGGGAGGACTGTCAGAGGAATGAATACTAGGGAGGACTGTCAAAGGAATGAATACTAGGGAGGACTGTCAGAGGAATGAATACTAGGAAGGACTACTAGATAGAACTGTCAGAGGTATGAATACTAGGGAGGTCTTTCAAAGGAATGAATACTAGGGAGGACTGTCAGTGGTATGAATACTAGGGAGGACTGTCAGTGGTATGAATACTAGGGAGGACTGTCAGAGGAATGAATACTAGGGAGGACTGTCAGAGTAATGAATACTAGGGAGGACTGTCAGAGGAATGAATACTAGGGAGGACTGTCAGAGGAATGAATACTAGGGAGGACTGTCAGTGGTATGAATACTAGGGAGGACTGTCAGAGGAATGAATACTAGGGAGGACTGTCAGAGGAATGAATACTAGGGAGGACTGTCAGAGGAATGAATACTAGGGAGGACTGTCAGAGGAATGAATACTAGGGAGGACTGTCAGTAGTATGAATACTAGGGAGGACTGTCAGAGGAATGAATACCAGGGAGGACTGTCAGAGGAATGAATACTAGGGAGGACTGTCAGAGGAATGAATACTAGGGAGGACTGTCAGAGGAATGAATACTAGGGAGGACTGTCAGAGGAATGTATACTAGGGAGGACTGTCAGAGGAATGAATAGTAGGGAGGACTGTAAGAGGAATGAATACTAGGGAGGACTGTCAGTAGTATGAATACTAGGGAGGACTGTCAGAGGAATGAATACTAGGGAGGACTGTCAGAGGAATGAATACTAGGGAGGACTGTCACTGGTATGAATACTAGGGAGGACTGTCAGAGGAATGAATACTAGGGAGGACTGTCAAAGGAATGAATACTAGGGAGGACTGTCAGAGGAATGAATACTAGGAAGGACTACTAGATAGAACTGTCAGAGGTATGAATACTAGGGAGGTCTTTCAAAGGAATGAATACTAGGGAGGACTGTCAGTGGTATGAATACTAGGGAGGACTGTCAGTGGTATGAATACTAGGGAGGACTGTCAGAGGAATGAATACTAGGGAGGACTGTCAGAGGAATGAATACTAGGAAGGACTGTCAGAGGAATGAATACTAGGGAGGACTGTCAGAGGAATGAATACTAGGGAGGACTGTCAGTGGTATGAATACTAGGGAGGACTGTCAGAGGAATGAATACTAGGGAGGACTGTCAGAGGAATGAATACTAGGGTGGACTGTCAGAGGAATGAATACTAGGGAGGACTGTCAGAGGAATGAATACTAGGGAGGACTGTCAGTAGTATGAATACTAGGGAGGACTGTCAGAGGAATGAATACTAGGGAGGACTGTCAGAGGAATGAATACTAGGGAGGACTGTCAGAGGAATGAATACTAGGGAGGACTGTCAGAGGAATGAATAGTAGGGAGGACTGTAAGAGGAATGAATACTAGGGAGGACTGTCAGTAGTATGAATACTAGGGAGGACTGTCAGAGGAATGAATACTAGGGAGGACTGTCAGAGGAATGAATACTAGGGAGGACTGTCACTGGTATGAATACTAGGGAGGACTGTCAGAGGAATGAATACTAGGGAGGACTGTCAAAGGAATGAATACTAGGGAGGACTGTCAGAGGAATGAATACTAGGAAGGACTACTAGATAGAACTGTCAGAGGTATGAATACTAGGGAGGTCTTTCAAAGGAATGAATACTAGGGAGGACTGTCAGTGGTATGAATACTAGGGAGGACTGTCAGTGGTATGAATACTAGGGAGGACTGTCAGAGGAATGAATACTAGGGAGGACTGTCAGAGGAATGAATACTAGGAAGGACTGTCAGAGGAATGAATACTAGGGAGGACTGTCAGAGGAATGAATACTAGGGAGGACTGTCAGTGGTATGAATACTAGGGAGGACTGTCAGAGGAATGAATACTAGGGAGGACTGTCAGAGGAATGAATACTAGGGTGGACTGTCAGAGGAATGAATACTAGGGAGGACTGTCAGAGGAATGAATACTAGGGAGGACTGTCAGTAGTATGAATACTAGGGAGGACTGTCAGAGGAATGAATACCAGGGAGGACTGTCAGAGGAATGAATACTAGGGAGGACTGTCAGAGGAATGAATACTAGGGAGGACTGTCAGAGGAATGAATACTAGGGAGGACTGTCAGAGGAATGAATACTAGGGAGGACTGTCAGAGGAATGAATAGTAGGGAGGACTGTAAGAGGAATGAATACTAGGGAGGACTGTCAGTAGTATGAATACTAGGGAGGACTGTCAGAGGAATGAATACTAGGGAGGACTGTCAGAGGAATGAATACTAGGGAGGACTGTCACTGGTATGAATACTAGGGAGGACTGTCAGAGGAATGAATACTAGGGAGGACTGTCAAAGGAATGAATACTAGGGAGGACTGTCAGAGGAATGAATACTAGGGAGGACTGTCAGAGGAATTAATACTAGGGAGGACTGTCAGAGGAATTAATACTAGGGAGGACTGTCAGAGGAATGAATACTAGGGAGGACTGTCAGAGGAATGAATACTAGATAGGACTGTCAGAGGAATGAATACTAGGGAGGACTGTCAGAGGAATGAATACTAGGGAGGACTGTCAGAGGAATGAATACTAGGGAGGACTGTCAGAGGAATGAATCCTAGGGAGGACTGTCAGAGGAATTAATACTAGGGAGGACTCTCAAAGGAATGAATACTAGGGAGGACTGTCAGAGGAATGAATACTAGGGAGGACTGTCAGAGGAATGAATACTAGGGAGGACTGTCAGAGGAATGAATACTAGGGAGGAGTGTCAGAGGAATGAATATTAGATAGAACTGTCAGTGGTATGAATACTAGGAAGGACTACTAGATAGAACTGTCAGAGGTATGAATACTAGGGAGGACTGTCAGTGGTATGAATACTAGGGAGGACTGTCAGAGGAATGAATACTAGGGAGGACTGTCAGAGGAATGAATACTAGGGAGGACTGTCAGAGGAATGAATACTAGGGAGGACTGTCAGAGGAATGAATACTAGGGAGGACTGTCAAAGGAATGAATACTAGGGAGGACTGTCAGAGGAATGAATACTAGGGAGGACTGTCAGAGGAATGAATACTAGGGAGGACTGTCAGAGGAATGAATACTAGGGAGGACTGTCAGAGGAATGAATACTAGGGAGGACTGTCAGAGGAATGAATACTAGATAGGACTGTCAGAGGAATGAATACTAGGGAGGACTGTCAGAGGAATGAATACTAGGGAGGACTGTCAGAGGAATGAATACTAGGGAGGACTGTCAGAGGATTGAATCCTAGGGAGGACTGTCAGAGGAATTAATACTAGGGAGGACTCTCAAAGGAATGAATACTAGGGAGGACTGTCAGAGGAATGAATACTAGGGAGGACTGTCAGAGGAATGAATACTAGGGAGGACTGTCAGAGGAATGAATACTAGGGAGGAGTGTCAGAGGAATGAATACTAGATAGAACTGTCAGTGGTATGAATAGTAGGAAGGACTACTAGATAGAACTGTCAGAGGTATGAATACTAGGGAGGACTGTCAGTGGTATGAATACTAGGGAGGACTGTCAGAGGAATGAATACTAGGGAGGACTGTCAGAGGAATGAATACTAGGGAGGACTGTCAGAGGAATGAATACTAGGGAGGACTGTCAGAGGAATGAATACTAGGGAGGACTGTCAGTGGTATGAATACTAGGGAGGACTGTCAGAGGAATGAATACTAGGGAGGACTGTCAGAGGAATGAATACTAGGGAGGACTGTCAGAGGAATGAATACTAGGGAGGACTGTCAGAGGAATGAATACTAGAGAGGACTGTCAGTAGTATGAATACTAGGGAGGACTGTCAGTAGTATGAATACTAGGGAGGACTGTCAGAGGAATGAATACCAGGGAGGACTGTCAGAGGAATGAATACTAGGGAGGACTGTCAGAGGAATGAATACTAGGGAGGACTGTCAGAGGAATGAATACTAGGGAGGACTGTCAGAGGAATGAATACTAGGGAGGACTGTCAGAGGAATGAATAGTAGGGAGGACTGTAAGAGGAATGAATACTAGGGAGGACTGTCAGTAGTATGAATACTAGGGAGGACTGTCAGAGGAATGAATACTAGGGAGGACTGTCAGAGGAATGAATACTAGGGAGGACTGTCACTGGTATGAATACTAGGGAGGACTGTCAGAGGAATGAATACTAGGGAGGACTGTCAAAGGAATGAATACTAGGGAGGACTGTCAGAGGAATGAATACTAGGGAGGACTGTCAGAGGAATGAATACTAGGGAGGACTGTCAGAGGAATGAATACTAGGGAGGACTGTCAGTGGTATGAATACTAGGGAGGACTGTCAGAGGAATGAATACTAGGGAGGACTGTCAGAGGAATGAATACTAGGGAGGACTGTCACTGGTATGAATACTAGGGAGGACTGTCAGAGGAATGAATACTAGGGAGGACTGTCAAAGGAATGAATACTAGGGAGGACTGTCAGAGGAATGAATACTAGGGAGGACTGTCAGAGGAATGAATACTAGGGAGGACTGTCAGAGGAATGAATACTAGGGAGGACTGTCAGAGGAATGAATACTAGGGAGGACTGTCAGAGGAATGAATACTAGGGAGGAGTGTCAGAGGAATGAATACTAGATAGAAGTGTCAGTGGTATGAATACTAGGAAGGACTACTAGATAGAACTGTCAGAGGTATGAATACTAGGGAGGTCTTTCAGAGGAATGAATACTAGGGAGGACTTTCAGAGGAATGAATACTAGGGAGGACTGTCAGAGGAATGAATACTAGGGAGGACTGTCAGAGGAATGAATACTAGGGAGGACTGTCAGAGGAATGAATACTAGGGAGGACTGTCAGAGGAATGAATACTAGGGAGGACTGTCAGTGGTATCAATACTAGGGAGGACTGTCAGAGGAATGAATACTAGGGAGGACTGTCAGAGGAATGAATACCAGGGAGGACTGTCAGAGGAATGAATACTAGGGAGGACTGTCAGAGGAATGAATACTAGGGAGGACTGTCAGAGGAATGAATACTAGGGAGGACTGTCAGAGGAATGAATAGTAGGGAGGACTGTAAGAGGAATGAATACTAGGGAGGACTGTCAGTAGTATGAATACTAGGGAGGACTGTCAGAGGACTGAATACTAGGGAGGACTGTCAGAGGAATGAATACTAGGGAGGACTGTCACTGGTATGAATACTAGGGAGGACTGTCAGAGGAATGAATACTAGGGAGGACTGTCAAAGGAATGAATACTAGGGAGGACTGTCAGAGGAATGAATACTAGGGAGGACTGTCAGAGGAATGAATACTAGGGAGGACTGTCAGAGGAATGAATACTAGGGAGGACTGTCAGAGGAATGAATACTAGGGAGGACTGTCAGAGGAATGAATACTAGATAGGACTGTCAGAGGAATGAATACTAGGGAGGACTGTCAGAGGAATGAATACTAGGGAGGACTGTCAGAGAAATGAATACTAGGGAGGACTGTCAGAGGAATGAATCCTAGGGAGGACTGTCAGAGGAATTAATACTAGGGAGGACTCTCAAAGGAATGAATACTAGGGAGGACTGTCAGAGGAATGAATACTAGGGAGGACTGTCAGAGGAATGAATACTAGGGAGGACTGTCAGAGGAATGAATACTAGGGAGGAGTGTCAGAGGAATGAATACTAGATAGAACTGTCAGTGGTATGAATACTAGGAAGGACTACTAGATAGAACTGTCAGAGGTATGAATACTAGGGAGGACTGTCAGTGGTATGAATACTAGGGAGGACTGTCAGAGGAATGAATACTAGGGAGGACTGTCAGAGGAATGAATACTAGGGAGGACTGTCAGAGGAATGAATACTAGGGAGGACTGTCAGAGGAATGAATACTAGGGAGGACTGTCAGTGGTATGAATACTAGGGAGGACTGTCAGAGGAATGAATACTAGGGAGGACTGTCAGAGGAATGAATACTAGGGAGGACTGTCAGAGGAATGAATACTAGGGAGGACTGTCAGAGGAATGAATACTAGGGAGGACTGTCAGTAGTATGAATACTAGGGAGGACTGTCAGAGGAATGAATACCAGGGAGGACTGTCAGAGGAATGAATACTAGGGAGGACTGTCAGAGGAATGAATACTAGGGAGGACTGTCAGAGGAATGAATACTAGGGAGGACTGTCAGAGGAATGAATACTAGGGAGGACTGTCAGAGGAATGAATAGTAGGGAGGACTGTAAGAGGAATGAATACTAGGGAGGACTGTCAGTAGTATGAATACTAGGGAGGACTGTCAGAGGAATGAATACTAGGGAGGACTGTCAGAGGAATGAATACTAGGGAGGACTGTCACTGGTATGAATACTAGGGAGGACTGTCAGAGGAATGAATACTAGGGAGGACTGTCAAAGGAATGAATACTAGGGAGGACTGTCAGAGGAATGAATACTAGGGAGGACTGTCAGAGGAATGAATACTAGGGAGGACTGTCAGAGGAATGAATACTAGGGAGGACTGTCAGAGGAATGAATACTAGGGAGGACTGTCAGAGGAATGAATACTAGATAGGATTGTCAGAGGAATGAATACTAGGGAGGACTGTCACTGGTATGAATACTAGCGAGGACTGTCAGAGGAATGAATAATAGGGAGGACTGTCAAAGGAATGAATACTAGGGAGGACTGTCAGAGGAATGAATACTAGGGAGGACTGTCAGAGGAATGAATACTAGGGAGGACTGTCAGAGGAATGAATACTAGGGAGGACTGTCAGAGGAATGAATACTAGGGAGGACTGTCAGAGGAATGAATACTAGGGAGGAGTTTCGGAGGAATGAATACTAGATAGAACTGTCAGTGGTATGAATACTAGGAAGGACTACTAGATAGAACTGTCAGAGGTATGAATACTAGGGAGGTCTTTCAGAGGAATGAATACTAGGAAGGACTGTCAGAGGAATGAATACTAGGGAGGACTGTCAGAGGAATGAATACTAGGGAGGACTGTCAGAGGAATGAATACTAGGGAGGACTGTCAGAGGAATGAATCCTAGGGAGGACTGTCAGAGGAATGAATACTAGGAAGGACTCTCAGAGGAATGAATACTAGGGAGGACTGTCAGAGGAATGAATACTAGGGAGGACTGTCAGAGGAATGAATACTAGGGAGGAGTGTCAGAGGAATGAATACTAGGGAGGACTGTCAGAGGAATGAATACTAGGGAGGACTGTCAGAGGAATGAATACTAGGGAGGACTGTCAGATGAATGAATACTAGGGAGGACTGTCAGAGGAATGAATGCTAGATATAACTGTCAGTGGTATGAATACTAGGGAGGACTACTAGATAGAACTGTCAGTGGTATGAATACTAGGGAGGACTGTAATCCAGGAACCATCTGTCAGTGGTATGAATACTAGGGAGGACTACTAGATAGAACTGTCAGTGGTATGGATACTAGGGAGGACTACTAGATAGAACTGTCAGTGGTATGAATACTAGGGAGGACTACTAGATAGAACTGTCAGTGGTATGAATACTAGGGAGGACTGTCAGAGGAATGAATACTAGGGAGGACTGTCAGAGGAATGAATACTAGGGAGGACTGTCAGAGGAATGAATACTAGGGAGGACTGTCAGAGGAATGAATACTAGGGAGGACTGTCAGAGGAATGAATCCTAGGGAGGACTGTCAGAGGAATGAATACTAGGAAGGACTCTCAGAGGAATGAATACTAGGGAGGACTGTCAGAGGAATGAATACTAGGGAGGACTGTCAGAGGAATGAATACTAGGGAGGAGTGTCAGAGGAATGAATACTAGGGAGGACTGTCAGAGGAATGAATACTAGGGAGGACTGTCAGGGGAATGAATACTAGGGAGGACTGTCAGAGGAATGAATACTAGGGAGGACTGTCAGAGGAATGAATGCTAGATAGAACTGTCAGTGGTATGAATACTAGGGAGGACTACTAGATAGAACTGTCAGTGGTATGAATACTAGGGAGGACTGTAATGCAGGAACCATCTGTCAGTGGTATGAATACTAGGGAGGACTACTAGATAGAACTGTCAGTGGTATGGATACTAGGGAGGACTACTAGATAGAACTGTCAGTGGTATGAATACTAGGGAGGACTACTAGATAGAACTGTCAGTGGTATGAATACTAGGGAGGACTGTCAGAGGAATGAATACTAGGGAGGACTGTCAGAGGAATGAATACTAGGGAGGACTGTCAGAGGAATGAATACTAGGGAGGACTGTCAGTGGTATGAATACTAGGGAGGACTGTCAGAGGAATGAATACTAGGGAGGACTGTCAGAGGAATGAATACTAGGGAGGACTGTCAGAGAAATGAATACTAGGGAGGACTGTCAGAGGAATGAATACTAGGGAGGACTGTCAGAGGAATGAATACTAGGGAGGACTGTCAGGGGTATGAATACTAGGGAGGACTGTCAGAGGAATGAATACTAGGGAGGACTGTCAGAGGAATGAATACTAGGGAGGACTGTCAGAGGAATGAATACTAGGGAGGACTGTCAGAGGAATGAATACTAGGGAGGACTGTCAGTAGTATGAATACTAGGGAGGACTGTCAGAGGAATGAATACCAGGGAGGACTGTCAGAGGAATGAATACTAGGGAGGACTGTCAGAGGAATGAATACTAGGGAGGACTGTCAGAGGAATGAATACTAGGGAGGACTGTCAGAGGAATGAATACTAGGGAGGACTGTATGAGGAATGAATAGTAGGGAGGACTGTAAGAGGAATGAATACTAGGGAGGACTGTCAGTAGTATGAATACTAGGGAGGACTGTCAGAGGAATGAATACTAGGGAGGACTGTCAGAGGAATGAATACTAGGGAGGACTGTCAGTGGTATGAATACTAGGGAGGACTGTCAGAGGAATGAATACTAGGGAGGACTGTCAAAGGAATGAATACTAGGGAGGACTGTCAGAGGAATGAATACTAGGGAGGACTGTCAGAGGAATGAATACTAGGGAGGACTGTCAGAGGAATGAATACTAGGGAGGACTGTCAGAGGAATGAATACTAGGGAGGACTGTCAGAGGAATGAATACTAGATAGGACTGTCAGAGGAATGAATACTAGGGAGGACTGTCAGAGGAATGAATACTAGGGAGGACTGTCATAGGAATGAATACTAGGGAGGACTGTCAGAGGAATGAATACTAGGGAGGACTGTCAGTGGTATGAATACTAGGGAGGACTGTCAGAGGAATGAATACTAGGGAGGACTGTCAGAGGAATGAATACTAGGGAGGACTGTCAGAGGAATGAATACTAGGGAGGACTGTCAGTAGTATGAATACTAGGGAGGACTGTCAGAGGAATGAATACCAGGGAGGACTGTCAGAGGAATGAATACTAGGGAGGACTGTCAGAGGAATGAATACTAGGGAGGACTGTCAGAGGAATGAATACTAGGGAGGACTGTCAGAGGAATGAATACTAGGGAGGACTGTATGAGGAATGAATAGTAGGGAGGACTGTAAGAGGAATGAATACTAGGGAGGACTGTCAGTAGTATGAATACTAGGGAGGACTGTCAGAGGAATGAATACTAGGGAGGACTGTCAGAGGAATGAATACTAGGGAGGACTGTCAGTGGTATGAATACTAGGGAGGACTGTCAGAGGAATGAATACTAGGGAGGACTGTCAAAGGAATGAATACTAGGGAGGACTGTCAGAGGAATGAATACTAGGGAGGACTGTCAGAGGAATGAATACTAGGGAGGACTGTCAGAGGAATGAATACTAGGGAGGACTGTCAGAGGAATGAATACTAGGGAGGACTGTCAGAGGAATGAATACTAGATAGGACTGTCAGAGGAATGAATACTAGGGAGGACTGTCAGAGGAATGAATACTAGGGAGGACTGTCATAGGAATGAATACTAGGGAGGACTGTCAGAGGAATGAATACTAGGGAGGACTGTCAGTGGTATGAATACTAGGGAGGACTGTCAGAGGAATGAATACTAGGGAGGACTGTCAGAGGAATGAATACTAGGGAGGACTGTTAGAGGAATGAATACTAGGAAGGACTACTAGATAGAACTGTCAGAGGTATGAATACTAGGGAGGTCTTTCAGAGGAATGAATACTACGGAGGACTGTCAGAGGAATGAATACTAGGGAGGACTGTCAGAGGAATGAATACTAGGGAGGACTGTCAGAGGAATGAATACTAGGGAGGACTGTCAGAGGAATGAATCCTAGGGAGGACTGTCAGAGGAATGAATACTAGGGAGGACTGTCAGAGGAATGAATACTAGGGAGGACTGTCAGAGGAATGAATACTAGGGAGGACTGTCAGAGGAATGAATACTAGGGAGGAGTGTCAGAGGAATGAATACTAGGGAGGACTGTCAGAGGAATGAATACTAGGGAGGACTGTCAGAGGAATGAATACTAGGGAGGACTGTCAGAGGAATGAATACTAGGGAGGAGTGTCAGAGGAATGAATGCTAGATAGAACTGTCAGTGGTATGACTACTAGGGAGGACTACTAGATAGAACTGTCAGTGGTATGAATACTAGGGAGGACTGTAATCCAGGAACCATCTGTCAGTGGTATGAATACTAGGGAGGACTGTTAGAGGAATGAATACTAGGAAGGACTACTAGATAGAACTGTCAGAGGTATGAATACTAGGGAGGTCTTTCAGAGGAATGAATACTAGGGAGGACTGTCAGAGGAATGAATACTAGGGAGGACTGTCAGAGGAATGAATACTAGGGAGGACTGTCAGAGGAATGAATACTAGGGAGGACTCTCAGAGGAATGAATACTAGGGAGGACTGTCAGAGGAATGAATACTAGGGAGGAGTGTCAGAGGAATGAATGCTAGATAGAACTGTCAGTGGTATGAATACTAGGGAGGACTACTAGATAGAACTGTCAGTGGTATGAATACTAGGGAGGACTGTAATCCAGGAACCATCTGTCAGTGGTATGAATACTAGGGAGGACTGTTAGAGGAATGAATACTAGGAAGGACTACTAGATAGAACTGTCAGAGGTATGAATACTAGGGAGGTCTTTCAGAGGAATGAATACTAGGGAGGACTGTCAGAGGAATGAATACTAGGGAGGACTGTCAGAGGAATGAATCCTAGGGAGGACTGTCAGAGGAATGAATACTAGGGAGGACTCTCAGAGGAATGAATACTAGGGAGGACTGTCAGAGGAATGAATACTAGGGAGGACTGTCAGAGGAATTAATACTAGGGAGGACTGTCAGAGGAATGAATACTAGGGAGGAGTGTCAGAGGAATGAATACTAGATAGAACTGTCAGTGGTATGAATACTAGGAAGGACTACTAGATAGAACTGTCAGAGGTGTGAATACTAGGGAGGTCTTTCAGAGGAATGAATACTAGGGAGGACTGTCAGAGGAATGAATACTAGGAAGGACTACCAGATAGAACTGTCAGTGGTATGAATACTAGGGAGGACTACTAGATAGAACTGTCAGTGGTATGAATACTAGGAAGGACTACTAGATAGAACTGTCAGTGGTATGAATACTAGGGAGGACTACTAGATAGAACTGTCAGTGGTATGAATACTAGGGAGGACTGTAATCCAGGAACCATCTGTCAGTGGTATGAATACTAGGGAGGACTGTAATCCACAAACCATCTGTCAGTGGTATGAATACTAGGGAGGACTGTAATCCACAAACCATCTGTCAGTGGTATGAATACTAGGGTGGACTGTAATTTTACAAGGTAAAAATCTGTCGTTCTGCCCCTGAACACGGATTGACCCACTGTTCCCTGGTAGGCCGTCATTGTAAATAAGAATTTGTTCTTAACTGACTTGCCTGGTTAAATAAAGGTTAAATAAAGGTTAAATAAAGGTTAAATAAAAAATAAATACAAAATAACTGCTACACAGCCTACATCGTTGTCACCATTTTAGTTAAAGCAACGTCATAGACAGCATAGACAATAGAACTTAGTTCGTTTCTAACCAGTGACCAGGGCCAGTTGTTCCTCTAACCAGGGACCAGGGCCAGTTGTCACCATTTTAGTTAAAGCAACGTCATAGACAGCATAGACAATAGAACTTAGTTAGTTTCTAACCAGGGACCAGGGCCAGTTGTAACCATTTTAGTTAAAGCAACGTCATAGACAGCATAGACAATAGAACTTAGTTCGTTTCTAACCAGGGACCAGTAGTTCCTCTAACCAGGGACCAGGGCCAGGTCTAACCAGGGACCAGAGCCAGTTGTTCCTCTAACCAGGGACCTGGGCCAGTTGTTCCTCTAACCAGGGACCAGTTGTTCCTCTAACCAGGGACCTGGGCCAGTTGTTCCTCTAACCAGGGCCAGTTGTTCCTCTAACCAGGGCCAGTTGTTCCTCTAACCAGGGACCTGGGCCAGTTGTTCCTCTAACCAGGGCCAGTTGTTCCTCTAACCAGGGACCAGGGCCAGTTGTTCCTCTAACCAGGGACCAGTTGTTCCTCTAACCAGGGACCAGGGCCAGTTGTTCCTCTAACCAGGGACCTGGGCCAGTTGTTCCTCTAACCAGGGACCTGGGTCAGTTCTTCCTCTAACCAGGGACCAGTTGTTCCTCTAACCAGGAACCTGGGCCAGTTGTTCATCTAACCAGGGACCAGTTGTTCCTCTAACCAGGGACCAGTTGTTCCTCTAACCAGGGCCAGTTGTTCCTCTAACCAGGGAACAGGGCCAGTTGTTCCTCTAACCAGGGACCAGGGCCAGTTGTTCCTCTAACCAGGGACCTGGGCCAGTTGTTCCTCTTACCAGGGACCTGGGTCAGTTCTTCCTCTAACCAGGGACCTGGGTCAGTTCTTCCTCTAACCAGGGACCAGTTGTTCCTCTAACCAGGAACCTGGGCCAGTTGTTCCTCTAACCAGGGCCAGTTGTTCCTCTAACCAGGGACCAGGGACCAGTTGTTCCTCTAACCAGGGACCAGTTGTTCCTCTAACCAGAGACCAGTTGTTCCTCTAACCAGGGACCAGTTGTTCCTCTAACCAGGGACCAGTTGTTCCTCTAACCAGAGACCAGTTGTTCCTCTAACCAGAGACCAGTTGTTCCTCTAACCAGAGAGAGAGAGAGAGAGATAAGGGTAATAACTCTGTGTGTGTGTGTGTGTGTGTGTGTGTGTGTGTGTGTGTGTGTGTGTGTGTGTGTGTGTGTGTGTGTGTGTGTGTGTGTGGACTTCGTTACTGATATGAGGTGTGTATACCCCAGTAGGGGTGTCATTAAGTGATTGATGACACAGTGGGACTGTAGTGATGATCTCCGTCACCAAGACACAACCCCCCCCCCCTCCCCACATACCCTCCAGTGTGGATTCCCAGAGCTGTCAGAGCTGGGGTCAGAGTGGGGTCAGGTTGCCACGGCAACATGTGTTGAGACAGTTGACTATTCCACACTGATAGGTGTCACTATTTACCTTACATCAGCTGTGTGTGTGTGTGTGTGTGTGTGTGTGTGTGTGTGTGTGTGTGTGTGTGTGTGTGTGTGTGTGTGTGTGTGTGTGTGTGCGTGTGTGTGTGTCTGTGTGTGTGTCTGTGTGTGTGTCTGTGTGTGTGTGTGTGTGTGTGTGTGTGTGTGTGTGTGTGTGTGTGTGTGTCTGTGTGTGTGTCTGTGTGTGTGTCTGTGTGTCGTCACCATACCAAAATTTGGACTTCGTTACTGATACGAGGTTTAGTATGACATACCTCGATCCCATTGGTCCAGGTCTTTCCACAGATTATTTAAGGCATTTATTTACGTTACTTTTCCTCCAATCGGTAGTTACAGTCTTGTCTCATCGCTGCAACTCCCGTACGGACTCGGTAGAGGCGAAGGTCGAGAGCTGCAAAACAACAACCCCGACCAAGCCGCACTGCTTCTTGACAAAACGCTCGCTTAACCCCCGGAAGCCAGCCGCACCAATGTGTCGGAGGAACCACCGTACACCTGGCGACCTTGTCAGCGTGCATTGCGCCCGGACCGCCACAGGAGTCGCTAGAGCGCGATGGGACAAGGACATCCCTGCCCGGGCCAAACCCTTCCGTAACCTAGACAACGCTGGGCCAATTGTGCGCCACCCCCATGGGTCTCCCGGGCGTGGGCCGGCTGCGAACCCAGAATCTCTAGTGGCACAGCTAGCGCTGCGATGTAGTGCCTCAGACCACTGCGCCCCTCGGGAGGCCTGATACATTCATCCATAGGAGTGTGTGATGGCCTTGAGTTATTCAGTTTGTTTTAGCTGATTTCATGGGGCTACAAATTACAAACAATCCCTTCCATCTAGGACTTACAGTGCCTTGCGAAAGTATTCGGCCCCCTTGAACTTTGCGACCTTTTGCCACATTTCAGGCTTCAAACATAAAGATATAAAACTGTATTTTTTTGTGAAGAATCAACAACAAGTGGGACACAATCATGAAGTGGAACAACATTTATTGGATATTTCAAACTTTTTTAACAAATCAAAAACGGAAAAATTGGGCGTGCAAAATTATTCAGCCCCCTTAAGTTAATACTTTGTAGCGCCACCTTTTGCTGCAATTACAGCTTTAAGTCGCTTGGGGTATGTCTCTATCAGTTTTGCACATCGAGAGACTGACATTTTTTCCCATTCCTCCTTTTAAAACAGCTCGAGCTCAGTGAGGTTGGATGGAGAGCATTTGTGAACAGCAGTTTTCAGTTCTTTCCACAGATTCTCGATTGGATTCAGGTCTGGACTTTGACTTGGCCATTCTAACACCTGGATATGTTTATTTTTGAACCATTCCATTGTAGATTTTGCTTTATGTTTTGGATCATTGTCTTGTTGGAAGACAAATCTCCGTCCCAGTCTCAGGTCTTTTGCAGACTCCATCAGGTTTTCTTCCAGAATGGTCCTGTATTTGGCTCCATCCATCTTCCCATCAATTTTAACCATCTTCCCTGTCCCTGCTGAAGAAAAGCAGGCCCAAACCATGATGCTGCCACCACCATGTTTGACAGTGGGGATGGCGTGTTCATCTGTGTTGCTTTTACGCCAAACATAACGTTTTGCATTGTTGCCAAAAAGTTCTTTTTTGGTTTCATCTGACCAGAGCACCTTCTTCCACATGTTTGGTGTGTCTCCCAGGTGGCTTGTGGCAAACTTTAAACAACACTTTTTATGGATATTTTTAAGAAATGTCTTTCTTCTTGCCACACTTCCATAAAGGCCAGATTTGTGCAATATACGACTGATTGTTGTCCTATGGACAGAGTCTCCCACCTCAGCTGTAGATCTCTGCAGTTCATCCAGAGTGATCATGGGCCTCTTGGCTGCATCTCTGATCAGTCTTCCCTTGCATGAGCTGAAAGTTTAGAGGGACGGCCAGGTCTTGGTAGATTTGCAGTGGTCTGATACTCCTTCCATTTCAATATTATCGCTTGCACAGTGCTCCTTGGGATGTTTAAAGCTTGGGATATCTTTTTGTATCCAAATCCGGCTTTAAACTTCTTCACAACAGTATCTCGGACCTGCCTGGTGTGTTCCTTGTTCTTCATGATGCTCTCTGCGCTTTTGACGGACCTCTGAGACTATCACAGTGCAGGTGCATTTATACGGAGACTTGATTACACACAGGTGGATTGTATTTATCATCATTAGTCATTTAGGTCAACATTGGATCATTCAGAGATCCTCACTGAACTTCTGGAGAGAGTTTGCTGCACTGAAAGTAAAGGGGCTGAATAATTTTGCACGCCCAATTTTTCAGTTTTTGATTTGTTAAAAAAGTTTGAAATACCCAATAAATGTCGTTCCACTTCATGATTGTGTCCCACTTGTTGTTGATTCTTCACAAAAAAATACAGTTTTATATCTTCATGTTTGAAGCCTGAAATGTGACAAAAGGTCGCAAAGTTCAAGGGGGCCGAATACTTTCGCAAGGCACTGTATTTTAAATCGGCAAACTGCTGGGAGAATATATTTTACTTCTACTGATCAATATACCATTTGCAAAGAAGAAATCAATCTCTTAATTCTCTTTAAGAAACGAATAATGTCATTGGTGAAGCAGAATGTGGCTGTGGAATCTGGTTTTAGTGGCTGTGGAATCTGGCCTTAGTGGCTGTGGAATCTGGTCTTAGTGGCTGTGGAATCTGGCCTTAGTGGCTGTGGAATCTGGCCTTTCTGGCTGTGGAATCTGGTCTTAGTGGCTGTGGAATCTGGTTTTAGTGGCTGTGGAATCTGGCCTTTCTGGCTGTGGAATCTGGTCTTAGTGGCTGTGGAATCTGGCCTTAGTGGCTGTGGAATCTGGCCTTTCTGGCTGTGGAATCTGGTCTTAGTGGCTGTGGAATCTGGTTTTAGTGGCTGTGGAATCTGGCCTTTCTGGCTGTGGAATCTGGTCTTAGTGGCTGTGGAATCTGGCCTTAGTGGCTGTGGAATCTGGCCTTTCTGGCTGTGGAATCTGGTCTTAGTGGCTGTGGAATCTGGTTTTAGTGGCTGTGGAATCTGGCCTTTCTGGCTGTGGAATCTGGTCTTAGTGGCTGTGGAATCTGGCCTTTCTGGCTGTGGAATCTGGTTTTGGTGGCTGTGGAATCTGGCCTTTCTGGCTGTGGAATCTGGTCTTAGTGGCTGTGGAATCTGGCCTTAGTGGCTGTGGAATCTGGCCTTAGTGGAATCTGGTCTTAGTGGCTGTGGAATCTGGCCTTAGTGGCTGTGGAATCTGGCCTTAGTGGCTGTGGAATCTGGCCTTAGTGGCTGTGGAATCTGACCTTAGTGGCTGTGGAATCTGGTCTTAGTGGCTGTGGAATCTGGCCTTAGTGGCTGTGGAGTCTGGTCTTAGTGGCTGTGGAATCTTGTCTTAGTGGCTGTGGAATCTGACCTTAGTGGCTGTGGAGTCTGGTCTTAGTGGCTGTGGAATCTGGTTTTAGTGGCTGTGGAATCTGGCCTTTCTGGCTGTGGAATCTGGTCTTAGTGGCTGTGGAATCTGGCCTTAGTGGCTGTGGAATCTGGCCTTAGTGGAATCTGGTCTTAGTGGCTGTGGAATCTGGCCTTAGTGGCTGTGGAATCTGGCCTTAGTGGCTGTGGAATCTGGTCTTAGTGGCTGTGGAATCTGGCCTTAGTGGCTGTGGAATCTGGCATTAGTGGCTGTGGAACCTGGTCTTAGTGGCTGTGGAATCTGGTCTTAGTGGCTGTGGAATCTGGCCTTAGTGGCTGTGGAATCTGGCCTTAGTGGCTGTGGAATCTGGCCTTAGTGGCTGTGGAATCTGGTTTTAGTGGCTGTGGAATCTGGCTTTTCTGGCTGTGGAATCTGGTTTTGGTGGCTGTGGAATCTGGCCTTTCTGGCTGTGGAATCTGGTCTTAGTGGCTGTGGAATCTGGCCTTAGTGGCTGTGGAATCTGGTCTTAGTGGCTGTGGAATCTGACCTTAGTGGCTGTGGAGTCTGGTCTTAGTGGCTGTGGAATCTGGTTTTAGTGGCTGTGGAATCTGGCCTTTCTGGCTGTGGAATCTGGTCTTAGTGGCTGTGGAATCTGGCCTTAGTGGCTGTGGAATCTGGCCTTAGTGGAATCTGGTCTTAGTGGCTGTGGAATCTGGCCTTAGTGGCTGTGGAATCTGGCCTTAGTGGCTGTGGAATCTGGTCTTAGTGGCTGTGGAATCTGGCCTTAGTGGCTGTGGAATCTGGCATTAGTGGCTGTGGAATCTGGTCTTAGTGGCTGTGGAATCTGGTCTTAGTGGCTGTGGAATCTGGCCTTAGTGGCTGTGGAATCTGGCCTTAGTAGCTGTGGAATCTGGCCTTAGTGGCTGTGGAATCTGGTTTTAGTGGCTGTGGAATCTGGCCTTTCTGGCTGTGGAATCTGGTTTTGGTGGCTTTGGAATCTGGTCTTAGTGGCTGTGGAATCTGGCCTTAGTGGCTGTGGAATCTAGTGGAAACCAGACGGGAGGCTCTGGCGATGGAGACAAAGAAGTGAATGAGTTTTTAGTGGTGAGGGAAGATGAAGAAGTGAATGAGTTTTTAGTGGCGAGGGAGACAAAGTTAATTAATACAAGTTTTGGGTGACAATCAACTTTCAAATCAGTATATTTAGTGTATTATCACAAATGTTTTATCAAAAACAGTGAACTAGTGTCTTGAATTCAGCTGTCAGCTAGCAGTGGAATGTTAGT
>NW_023493661.1:565000-570000 GCF_013265735.2 Oncorhynchus mykiss
TGATAATCTATACAAAAACATCCCACAAAAAGACTTAAACCAGAACCAATTAGAAATTAAAGAAAAATTGAACATCCTGGAATCAGTCATTAAAAACAACCAAAATCCATTAGATTACCCAATAACCCAACAAGAACTAAATGAAAAGCTAAAATCTATTAAATCAAAAAAGGCTTGTGGTGTAGACAACATCAGAAATGAAATGCTGAAAAACAGCACACCTGAGTTGCAAAATGCTGTGCTTAAATTGTTCAACATGGTTTTAACTTCTGGCTGCTTCCCTGATGTCTGGAACCAGGGGCTCATCTCCCCTATCCACAAAAGTGGAGACAAATCAGACCCCAATAATTACAGGGGAATTTGCGTCAACAGTAACTTGGGAAAGATTTTCTGTAGCATTTTGAATTCAAGAATTCAAACCTTTCTTCAAGAAAAAAATGTAATAAGTAAATGTCAAATTGGCTTTCTCCCTAACCATCGCACTACTGACCATATATACACCTTACACACACTAATTAATAAACACGTCCACCAAAAAAAAGAGGGCAAAATCTTTGCTTGCTTTATTGACTTTAAAAAAGCATTTGATTCGATTTGGCACGAAGGGCTATTTTACAAAATTCTACAAAGTGGGCTTGGTGGTAAGGTGTATGACTTAATAAAATGTATGTACACAGAAAACAAGTGTGCAATAAAAATCAAAAACCAAAGAACAGAATTTTTTTCACAATGTCGAGGTGTGAGACAAGGCTGCAATTTGAGTCCAAATCTTTTCAACATTTATATCAATGAATTAGCAGACATGTTGGACCAATCTCCAGCCCCAGGACTCACACTATTTGACACAGAGGTGAAATACCTGCTATATGCTGATGACTTGGTACTTCTATCACCAACCAAAGAAGGTCTTCAACAAAACATTAATATTCTGGAGCAATATTGCCATAATTGGGCCCTGGCAGTAAATTTCCAAAAAACTAAAATCATGATTTTCCAAAAAAAACCCAGATGTCAGAAACACAAATGTAAATTCACCCTGAACAACACCTTAATTGAACACACAAAAAATTACACCTACCTTGGTCTGACCATATCTGCATCGGGAAACTTTAATATGGCAGTGAATGCACTCAAAGAAAAAGCACGCAGAGCAATGTATGCAATAAAAATGAAATTATTCAAAATCAACATCCCAATTAGAATTTGGACTAAAATATTTGACAGTGTAATCCTACCAATAGCACTTTATGGAAGTGAGGTTTGGGGGCCACTCAATAAACTGGATTTTAAAATGTGGGACAAACATCCAATTGAAACCCTACATGCAGAATTCTGTCGGAAAATTCTACAAGTCCAGAGAAATACACCAACTAATGCATGTAGGGCAGAATTGGGCCGTTTTCCAGTAATAATGAAAATACAGAAAAGATCATTAAAATTTTGGCTACATCTAAATTCAAGTCCAAATTCGAGTCTGCAATTTAAAGCACTTCAAGCCCAAGAGCTGAGCCCAGAAACGAGCCCTCTCAGTCAGCTGGTGTTGGACCTCACCAATCAAGCTGACACCAGCACTGCTTCAAAAGAAAGAATTCCAATAAACAAAATCATGAACCAATCAAAGGAATCATACTTACAATACTGGAAAAACGAAACAAAATCCCAAAGCCGACTAAATTGCTATCTGACCCTAAACAGAGAATATGAATTGGCTGATTATCTCTACTCTGTCAGAGATACGAAGCAGAGACAGATCCTTACCAAGTACAGGCTGAGTGACCACCGATTGGCAATAGAAACCGGCAGACATAAAAAGACATGGCTACCCAAAGAGGAGCGTGTATGTGGTCACTGCATGACAGGGGAGGTAGAGACAGAGATGCACTTTCTCCTTTACTGTGATAAATATTCCTCACAAAGAGATTCATTATTCACAGAAATGACTACATATATTCCACATTTTTACAAATTGAACCCAGAGGAAAAACTAAGAATACTCATGGGCGAAGGAGCAATGGCTCCTCTTGCAGCCAAATATGTATTTTCCTGCCATAGCCTGAGGGACACTGAATAATAACATCTGCATAGTAAACAGTAACTTACTTATTATTACTATTATTGTTATTACTATAATTATTAATGTTTACTGTAGACTGTTACCATTTTATTGTATTTATTTTTGTATTATTATTTACTACCATTTTATATTATTATTTGCTATCATTTACAATTTTGTTACAATGTATATTGTATACATTGTTGCTTTGGCAATATTGACACAATGTTTTTCATGCCAATAAAGCAGCTTGAATTTGAATTTGAGAGAGAGACAGAGAGAGAGACAGAGAGAGAGAGAGACAGAGAGAGAGACAGAGAGAGAGACAGAGAGAGACAGAGAGAGACAGAGAGAGAGAGAGAGAGAGAGTACTGGAAAAACGAAACAAAATCCCAAAGCCGACTAAATTGCTATCTGACCTTAAACAGAGAATATGAATTGGCTGATTATCTCTACTCTGTCAGAGATACGAAGCAGAGACAGATCCTTACCAAGTACAGGCTGAGTGACCACCGATTGGCAATAGAAACCGGCAGACATAAAAAGACATGGCTACCCAAAGAGGAGCGTGTATGTGGTCACTGCATGACAGGGGAGGTAGAGACAGAGATGCACTTTCTCCTTTACTGTGATAAATATTCCTCACAAAGAGATTCATTATTCACAGAAATGACTACATATATTCCACATTTTTACAAATTGAACCCAGAGGAAAAACTAAGAATACTCATGGGGGAAGGAGCAATGGCTCCTCTTGCAGCCAAATATGTATTTTCCTGCCATAGCCTGAGGGACACTGAATAATAACATCTGCATAGTAAACAGTAACTTACTTATTATTACTATTATTGTTATTACTATAATTATTAATGTTTACTGTAGACTGTTACCATTTTATTGTATTTATTTTTGTATTATTATTTACTACCATTTTATATTATTATTTGCTATCATTTACAATTTTGTTACAATGTATATTGTATACATTGTTGCTTTGGCAATATTGACACAATGTTTTTCATGCCAATAAAGCAGCTTGAATTTGAATTTGAATTTGAGAGAGACAGAGAGAGAGACACAGAGAGAGAGAGAGAGAGAGAGAGAGAGAGAGAGAGAGAGAGAGACAGAGACAGATAGAGAGAGAGAGAGAGAGAGAGAGAGTTCCGGAGTTCCAAATTGAGCAGCTGCTGAAAAATGAGCTCCTGTATATATTGAGATTTAAATGGTTTTTTAGAGTGAAGTACATCGAAAAAATCAAAAGAAAACTGCAAGACTCAATAGAAGACAATACAAGCAACAAACCAAAAAGACAGGATTTTGAAAAAGTAACTATTTTTCATAAAATTATACAGTTATCTTAGCTAGCTGAATTGTTAGCTGAATTGTTTACATGTTGCTAAGCAGTTGCTAGGGACTCTCCTGGAAGAAGCTAGCTAGCTTACAAAGAATAAAAAAAAATATCTAGTTAACAGAAGAAAGGAAGACAAAATAAGGACAAAATAAGGACAGAAGAAAAAGGAAAAGAAAAAAGGACAACAAAGTGAAACAGTCCTCTGAAGAAACAAGAGAGCATTATACAAGAAACAGCACTTCTATTGCAACATTGTAGCCAACATCACCAGCGTTGCTATGGAAATTGTTTACCCACCAGACATCCAAACAGAGAAAGCTAAGAAAAGTTTCAAAGGTTTGTTGATGGGACAGAACCATGAATGCCTGTTTGCAGATCTTACCAGTTACAAAACAAGAGCAAATTTAATTTTTAATACCAATCGAGGGAACATATGGAAAAAGGTTATTTGCAAACATTTCCCTTTCTCAAAAAAGAGGGGCATCAGCCAAGGATGTCAGATCAGCATTTTTGAAGAAGCTGACCAGAGCAACACATATCAAACAGTAAACTTATATAATAATGGAACTGTATTGATACAAGGCAATGATTCAAGCCTCCAGGCTTTTGAGAATAGGTTTGCTACCCTAAAAGAAGACGCTGACATCATCTCAGAAAATGAGGAAAAAGTCAAGGAGGGAGATGGAGAAAAGCAGACCCCAATGGTCTCTGTGACCCAGCAGGAAGCCCTCAACGTCCCTTTACCTACCTCACCTGCAGCAGACAGAGTCAAGGACATGACAATTTCAATAAGAACACCTGCTATGCAACGTTTCCACAACACCCTCTCTCTAGTCGAAGCAGAGGTCATAGAACTCAGAGAGAAGAAGCTTCAAGAGGAGGACACTGTCCAGAAACTCAAAGAAGAGATGAAACAGTTCAGGGAGGAGAGCAGAGCATCCATAGCTAAATTAGAAAGCAGAATGGACAAGCTGAGTCAGACAAATGATGACCTCAGAGTACATCTGAGCACAACTAGAAAGGAGCTCGAACAAAAAGAGAGGTACATTGACACCCTCAACCGGCAGAGAGTCATTGTGTCCTCTGCATCTAGAGAACATGTCCACCAGCTTGGTACAACACAAGCAGAACCTGAGACCAGCATGGCCTCCACTACACAGCCGGATGACACTGCACCAGCCTACCAGTCTGCTCCAGCCCAGGTCAACCTACCAGCCTCTCAGTCTGCTCCAGCCCAGGTCAACCTACCAGCCTCCCAGTCTGCTCCAGCCCAGGTTAACCTACCAGCCTCCCAGTCTGCTCCAGCCCAGGTCAACCTACCAGCCTCCCAGTCTGCTCCAGCCCAGGTCAGAATACCAGCCTCCCAGTCTGCTCCAGCCCAGGTTAACCTACCAGCCTCCCAGTCTGCTCCAGCCCAGGTCAACCTACCAGCCTCCCAGTCTGCTCCAGCCCAGGTCAGAATACCAGCCTCCCAGTCTGCTCCAGCCCAGGTTAACCTACCAGCCTCCCAGTCTGCTCCAGCCCAGGTCAGAATACCAGCCTCCCAGTCTGCTCCACCCAGACAATCACCCACAACTGCAATTCTAATTGATTCAA
>NW_023493661.1:575000-624611 GCF_013265735.2 Oncorhynchus mykiss
AAAGACATGGCTACCCAAAGAGGAGCGTGTATGTGGTCACTGCATGACAGGGGAGGTAGAGACAGAGATGCACTTTCTCCTTTACTGTGATAAATATTCCTCACAAAGAGATTCATTATTCACAGAAATGACTACATATATTCCAAATTTTTACAAATTGAACCCAGAGGAAAAACTAAGAATACTCATGGGCGAAGGAGCAATGGCTCCTCTTGCAGCCAAATATGTATTTTCCTGCCATAGCCTGAGGGACACTGAATAATAACATCTGCATAGTAAACAGTAACTTACTTATTATTACTATTATTGTTATTACTATAATTATTAATGTTTACTGTAGACTGTTACCATTTTATTGTTATTATTTTTGTATTTAATTTTGTATTATTATGTACTACCATTTTATATTATTATTTGCTATCATTTATAATTTTGTTACAATGTATATTGTATACATTGTTGCTTTGGCAATATTGACACAATGTTTTTCATGCCAATAAAGCAGCTTGAATTTGAATTTGAATTTGAATTTGAGAGAGAGAGAGAGAGAGACACAGAGAGAGAGAGAGACAGAGAGAGAGAGAGAGAGAGAGAACAGACCAGAGCAGAATTAGGCCGATACCCACTAATTATCAAAATCCAGAAAAGAGCCGTTAAATTCTATAACCACCTAAAAGGAAGCGATCCCCAAACCTTCCATAACAAAGCCATCACCTACAGAGAGATGAACCTGGAGAAGAGTCCCCTAAGCAAGCTGGTCCTGGGGCTCTGTTCACAAACACAAACAGACCCCATAGAGCCCCAGGACAACAGCACAATTAGACCCAACCAAATCATGAGAAAACAAAAAAGATAATTACTTGACACATTGGAAAGAATTAACAAAAAAACAGAGCAAACTAGAATGCTATTTGGCCCTACACAGAGAGTACACAGCGGCAGGATACCTGACTACTGTGACTGACCCAAAATTAATGAAAGCTTTGACTATGTACAGACTCAGTGAGCATAGCCTTGCTATTGAGAAAGGCCGCCGTAGGCAGACATGGCTCTCAAGAGAAGACAGGCCATGTGCTCACTGCCCACAAAATGAAGTGGAAACTGAGCTGCACTTCCTAACCTCCTGCCCAATGTATGACCATATTAGAGAGACATATTTCCCTCAGATTACACAGATCCACAAAGAATTCGAAAACAAATCCAATTTTGATAAACTCCCATATCTACTGGGTGAAATTCCACAGTGTGACATCACAGCAGCAAGATGTGTGACCTGTTGCCACGAGAAAAGGGCAACCAGTGAAGAACAAACACCATTGTAAATACAACCCATATTTATGCTTATTTATTTTATCTTGTGTCCTTTAACCATTTGTACATCGTTACAACCCTGTATATATATATATAATATGACATTTGTAATGTCTTTACTGTTTTGAAACTTCTGTAAGTGTAATGTTTACTGTTCATTTGTATTGTTTATTTCACTTTTGTATATTATATAACTCACTTGCTTTGGCAATGTTAACACGTTTCCCATGACAATAAAGCCCTTGAATTGAATTGAGAGAGAGAGACAGAGAGACAGAGAGAGAGAGAAAGAGAAAGAGACAGAGAGACATATAGTACCAGATTCTACAGTACCAGATTCTACAGTACCAGTTATACAGTACCAGTTATACAGTACCAGTTATACAGTACCAGATTCTACAGTACCAGTTATACAGTACCAGTTATACAGTACCAGATTCTACAGTACCAGATTCTACAGTACCAATTATACAGTACCAGTTATACAGTACCAGTTATACAGTACCAGTTATACAGTACCAGATTCTACAGTACCAGACTCTACAGTACCAGATTCTACAGTACCAGTTATACAGTACCAGATTCTACAGTACCAGATTCTACAGTACCAGATTCTACAGTACCAGTTATACAGTACCAGATTCTACAGTACCAGTTATACAGTACCATATTCTACAGTACCAGTTATACAGTACCAGATTATACAGTAGCCTCAGATATAGAGAACACTAACTGTGTGCTCCGTCTCTCTCTCCCCCTCTGTCTGTCTCTCTCTCCTCATCTTGTTTTCAGGTTGTTAACTTGTTCAACTACTGAGAGAGAGAGACAGAGACAGACAGAGACAGAGACAGAGAGAGAGACAGAGAGAGAGACAGAGAGACAGAGAGAGAGAGAGAGACAGAGAGAGAGAGAGACAGAGAGACAGAGTGACAGAGAGAGACAGAGAGACAAAGAGAGAGAGACAGAGAGATAGAGAGAGACAGAGAGACAGAGAGAGACAGAGAGAGAGAGACAGAGAGAGAGAGAGAGAGAGAGAGAGACAGAGACAGAGACAGAGAGAGAGAGAGAGAGAGACAGAGACAGAGACAGAGAGAGAGAGAGAGAGAGACAGAGACAGAGAGAGAGAGAGAGAGAGAGAGAGAGAGAGACAGAGACAGAGAGAGAGAGAGACAGAGAGAGAGAAATGGAGGGTTAGTTAGTTGCTATGCAACCAGACTGTTCTGTTTGAGTGCATAACCATCCCTTCTGCGCTGAAACCGGATGGGGTCAACACACACACACACACACACACACACACACACACACACACACACACACACACACACAGACTCCTCCAGTCTAGTGTAGTTTATTTCAGTATCTGTTGTCCTCTAATAGAGTTTCTCCTGAGGCGCTGAACTGACTCCATTATATTATTGACTGCTGCTTGACTGAACCCATCTCTCCTCTTCTCTCTCCCTCCTCTTCTTCTCCCTCCCTCCTCCTCCTCCTCTTCTTCTTTCTCCCTCCCCCTCTCCTCTCCTTCTCACCTCCCCTCTACCCCTCTCCTCTCCTCTCCCCTCCTCCAATTCTCTCCCCGTCTCCTCCCCTCTCCCCTTCTCCACTTCGCTCCCCCTCACCTCCCCTCCTCACCTCCCCTTTACTCTCCCCTTCTCCACTTCTCTCCCCCTCACCTCCCCTCCTCACCCCCTCTCCTCCACTTCACTCCCCCTCACCTCACCTCCCACTTCTCCCCCTTCTCCTCTCTTCTTTTCTTTCCTCTCCCCTCTCCTCCTCTCTTCCCAACCTTTTTCAAGAGAGAGAGAGAGAGAGAGGAGAGGGGGAGAGAGAATTTAGTTCTGCCCAGAGTACCCCTGAAGTACCCCCTCTTGTGTATTTGACCAGTAGACCAATGGTCTCATGAGTCTTCTCACCGTGTTGACAGGCCCCCTGGGCGTTCTAGTATCCCTGGTTGGAAACCTCTGTCTTCCTTCCTGTTTCCTGTTCCTGGTCAACTCAAAAGACTTCATGCCACAATAACTGTAGCACCTACATCTGTAATCATGAAGTGAAATCTTGATAGTTTGTCGTCTCAAAAATAAAAACTGTGACGGACCTCGGCGTCACTTCTGAACCCTGATCTCTCTTTTGACGAATATATCAGGACTGTTTCAAGGACAGATTTTTTCCATCTACGTAACATTGTAAAACAATCAGAATCTATTTGGTCCAAAAATGATGCAGAAAAATTCATCCATGCTTTTGTCACTTCTAGATTAGACTACTGCAATGCTCTACTTTCCGGCTACCCGGATAAAGCACTAAATTATCTTCTGCTAGTGCTGAACACGGCTGAGAGAATCTTGACTAGAATAAAAAATATTTGATATTAGCCTCCCTACACTGGCTTCCTGTTAAGGCAAGGGCTGATTTTGAGGTTTTACTGCTAACCTACAAAGCATTACATGGGCTTGCTCCTACCTATCTCTCTGATTTGGTCCTGCCGTACATACCTACACGTACGCTACGGTCACAAGACACAGGCCTCCTAATTGTCCCTAGAATTTCTAAGCAAACAGCTGGAGGCAGGGCTTTGTCCTATAGAGCTCCATTTTTATGGGACGGTCTGCCTACCCATGTCAGCGACGCAAACTCTGTCTCAACCTTTAAGTCTTTATTGAAGACTCATCTCTTCAGTGGGTCATATGATTGAGTGTAGTCTGGCCCAGGAGTGTGTAGGTGAACGGAAAGGTTCCCCTCTTTCCACTGGGATTTTCTGCCTCTAACCCTATTACAGGGGCTGAGTCACTGGCTTACTAGGGCTCTTTCATGCCCTCCCTAGGAGAGGTGCGTCATTTGAGTGGATTGAGTCACTGACGTGATTTTCCTGTCTGGGTTGGTCTCCCCCCCCCCCCCCCCCCCCCTTGGGTTGTGCCGCAGTGTAGATCTTCGTGGGCTATACTCGGCCTTGTCTCAGGATGGTAAGTTAGTGGTTGAAGATATCCCTCTAGTGGTGTGGGGGCTGTGCTTCGACAAAGTGGGTGGGG
Organism: Oncorhynchus mykiss; assembly: GCF_013265735.2. Taxonomy (NCBI): domain Eukaryota; kingdom Metazoa; phylum Chordata; class Actinopteri; order Salmoniformes; family Salmonidae; genus Oncorhynchus; species Oncorhynchus mykiss. The sequence goes on from NW_023493661.1 coordinate 579,338, forward strand.
TTATATCCTTCCTGTTTGGCCCTGTCCGATGGTATCATCGGATGGGGCCACAGTGTCTCCTGACCCCTCCTGTCTCAGCCTCCAGTATTTATGCTGCAGTAGTTTATGTGTCGGGGGGCTAGGGTCAGTTTGTTATATCTGGAGTACTTCTCCTGTCTTATTTGATGTCCTGTGTGAATTGAAATATGCTCCCTCTAATTCTCTCTCTCTCCCTCCGCTCCCGGAGGACCTGAAACCTGTGTAACGGATGTGAAACAGCTAGCTTAGTTAGCGGTGGTGCGCACTAAATAGCGTTTCAATCGGTGACGTCACTTGCTCTGAGACCTTGAAGTAGTTGTTTCCCTCTTGGCTCTGCAAGGGCAGCGGCTTTTGTGGAGCGATGGGTAACGATGCTTCGTGGGTGTCAGTTGTTGATGTGTGCAGAGGGTCCCTGGTTCGCGCCCGGGTATGGGCGAGGGGACGGTTACACATGACTACTTGACATGATGACTCTCGGCTGCTGCTCCAGTTTCAACTGTTCTATCTCTGAACCCTGACCTGTTCACCGGACATGCAACCTTGTCCCTTGTCCCTTGACCTGCTGTTTTCATCTCTCTCTCTCACCTGCTGTCCTGACCTCTGAATGCTCGGCTATGAAAAGCCAACTGACATTTAACTCCTGAGGTAGTGACCTCTACACCCACTGTGATTATTATTATCTGACCCTGCTTGTCTTTTCTCCTATAATGCAGGATGAATTCTGTTGGTTTCCAAGATAATCAACTGACAGGGGAGAGTATGGTAAGGTGAGTTCTGTTGGTTTCCCCACCAAGACAAACATGTGGTTGAGAAATCCCTCAGGGCTGAACTTCTGAATGTCAGTAAATGGTTTTATACCAAGATAATCAAATGACTGATAATCTGTCACTTCACCTTGGGGGGGGGGGGGGGGGGGGGGGGGGGGGGGGGAAGAGTCCATCTTGAACTTCTGTATGTCAGTAAATGGTTTTATACCATTATAATCTGTCACTTCACCTTGGGGGGGGGGAAGAGTCCATCTTGTTCGCGTCCAAAGTAAAAACAGCAGAAAATCCCCAGATTTTTAAAGGTGGTATTAGGTGACAGAGTAGTAGTCACATCAAACGACTCTGTTAAATATCTTGGATGTGTGCAAGATAATCAACTGACAGGGGAGATGGTGCAAAAGATGGTGCAAAATATTATCTCCAAAGTGAACCATACAATTAGGTTCCTGGCTACAACCTCCAAAATATCTGGATAAGAATGAAAAATGGGGACATTGGCAGGGGCTCTTGTTCAGTGCCCCTCTTTCCTGTTCCCGTGCCACTCTCTCCTGTTCAGTGCCACTCTCTCCTGTTCCCGTGCCACTCTCTCCTGTTCCCGTGCCACTCTTTCCTGTTCAGTGCCACTCTCTCCTGTTCCCGTGCCACTCTCTCCTGTCCCGTGCCACTCTTTCCTGTTCAGTGCCAGTCTTTCCTGTTCAGTGCCAGTCTTTCCTTTCCCGTGCCAGTCTTTCCTGTCCCGTGCCACTCTTTCCTGTCCCGTGCCACTCTTTCCTGTTCAGTGCCAGTCTTTCCTGTTCAGTGCCAGTCTTTCCTGTTCAGTGCCACTCTTTCCTGTTCAGTGCCAGTCTTTCCTGTTCAGTGCCACTCTTTCCTGTTCAGTGCCACTCTTTCCTGTCCCGTGCCAGTCTTTCCTGTTCAGTGTCACTCTTTCCTGTCCCGTGCTACTCTTTCCTGTTCAGTGCCACTCTTTCCTGTTCAGTGCCACTCTTTCCTATTCCGTGCCACTCTTTCCTGTTCAGTGTCACTCTTTCCTGTCCCGTGCCACTCTTTCCTGTTCACTGCCACTCTTTCCTGTCCCGTGCCAGTCTTTCCTGTTCAGTGCCAGTCTTTCCTGTTCAGTGCCACTCTTTCCTGTTCAGTGCCACTCTTCCTGGTACCATAGTGCCCCCCCAAAGATAATAAAAAATTAATTGCAGACATCTCAGAACAAATTAGGTCAGAATGATTCTTAAACTTCTCTTCACTATTCCCACGTCGAAAGCCTTTAGATGACTGAAAGTGGAGGGGAGAGAGAGTCGCTCAGATAAAATGTCGTCTCGTACATCAGATTGTCCAGAGTACGATCCCCTAGGTAGCTATGTAACTATTTTAACTTGGTCCGAGGTAACCATAACTATTCAACTAGAAGGAGTCAAACTGACATTGTTCCTTTTTAGATTTAAAAAGTGGAGGGGAAAATCATTTTTTTTTATACTCAGCTGCTGTTAGAGCCGATTTGGACAAATTTGTGTACATATGGAGCTCCATGTATATTTGTGTAAATATATTACATATTAATGTACATGATGAAATATGAGGTACCTTTATGATTTATATTTACCTGATTGAGATATATTCATTTGTTGTTAGTGTAACTCAGTTTTTGCCCCCCCCCCCCTCTTGCCTGTTCATTGTATTGTGGTAAGTGTGTTAGGATAAAGGCAGGAAGTTCGGGGGAGGGAGTCCTTGCTAGATGCGGGAGCTGTATAGTTTTTTGACCATACAGACATACAGACAGGTATTTTCCATGTCAAGTATTCGCTGCTTTAAGTTGATTGGAGAATAATTTATTTGTTAGATATCAGAAGAATAAACATTTTTGTTGCACCATATCCCTGGATGTCATTGAATGTTTGGCCGTTTGGAAACCTTGAGGGTGGACTGTACGCGTACCAAACAACCCCGCTTCAGGCTTGGGCAGTGGCTATGGTAAAGAGGAAAGGAAGCCACTCCAGCTGCCGTTCTTTGGAATCTCTGAAATGCATAACCTTCATTAGGTAGTTGGAAGTTCTCTCTGGAAAAACAAAATGGCTGAATAGTAGCATGTCTGAAAAGGGAGTGGTAAGATTAAAGTAGGTGAAGGAAATCCCCCGGATTTGGTCGGCCTTTTTGGTGCCTGTTGTTTATTATAATGTGATTTTCTTGTATGTATGTGTGTGTGTGTGTATGCATATATATATAGGGATTAGGGATGGATTATTTATATATTTAAGGGTTTGTGAGACACGGAATATGTACCATAGTTGTTTATTAGGAACGGAAATTGTATTATCAGATGTTGTGAAACAAACAACAATGGTCTCTGTCATTACAATCGTCGCCTAACCTTGTTGTATTCCCACTTCCTGTTTCCCTCTTCAAAAGGACCACAGTGGAAATAAGCTGTTAAACTCTAACCTTGTTGTATTCCCACTTCCTGTTTACCTCTTTCCCACTTCCTGTTTCCCTCTTCAAAAGGACCACAGTGGAAATAAGCTGTTAAACTCCTTCATGATTTTATTAAATAAGAACTCCCTTATGTATTGATTATAGAAATTGCCAAATAATTTCAAATCAATCAATAACGACACGATCTCACCACCTGACACCAGGTGGTGAGGGTCCTGGCCGGCACCAGGTGGTGAGGGTCCTGACCGACACCAGGTGGTGAGGGTCCTGACTGATACCAGGTGGTGAGGGTCCTGACCGGCTGGCACCAGGTGGTGAGGGTCCTGACCGGCCGGCACCAGGTGGTGAGGGTCCTGACCGGCCGGCACCAGGTGGTGAGGGTCCTGACCGGTCGGTACCAGGTGGTGAGGGTCCTGACCGGCCGGCACCAGATGGTGAGGGTAGGTTAACATCAGGTGTGGGGTCAGTCCCCTCATGTTCATCCACGACTGAGTGGCCACGTGGCACGGCCGACAGGAAACGGGGGGGGGGGGGGGGGAGCCCTTCCACATCCATGGGGCTGCAGTGGAGCGGGTCGAGAGCTTCAACTTCCTCCAAATCACTAAGGACTTAAGATGGTACACACACACACACACACACACACACACACACACACACATGAAGAAGGCAGCGACAGAGCCTCTTCCCCCTCAGGAGGGTTTGGCATTTGCCATCAAAAAAACGTTCTGCACCATTGAGATTCCTGACTGGCTGCATCACTGCTTGGTATGGGAACTGCACCGCCTTCAATCGCATGGCGCTACAGAGGGTGATGCGGACAGTCCAGAACATCACTGAGGCCCAAGGACCATCCAGGATGTCTAGATAAAGCCTGTATGAAAGTAAGGAAAACTGTTACAATCCAATCACCCAATACATAGACTGTTCTCTCTGATTCCGCAAGCCGGAGCGTCAAGTCATATTTTAATTGACACACTAACTAACAGGTCTGTAATATTATATTATAATAATATTATATTGGAGACAGTAGGTGAAGCTGGTATGTCATGTTATAATACAGACAGAAAATCTAGCTGGTCTGTCGTAATATAGTAGAGACAGTACATCTAGCTGGTCTGCCATAATATTAGTAGAGAAAGAGATGTAGCTGGTCTGTCATAATATAATAGAGACAGTACATCTAGATGCTCTGTCATAATATAATAGAGACAGTAGATCTAGCTGGTCTGTCATAAGATAATAGAGACAGTAGATCTAGATGCTCTGTTATAATATAATAAAGACAGTAGATCTATCTGGTCTGTCATAATATAATAGAGACAGCAGATCTAGCTGGTCTATCATAATACTATAGAGACAGCAGATCTAGCTGGTCTGTCATATTATAATAGAGACAGTAGATCTAGCTGGTTTGTCATATTATAATAGAGACAGTAGATCTAGCTGGTATGTCATAATATAATAGAGACATTAGATCTAGCTGCTCTGTCATAATATAATAGAGACAGTAGATCTAGCTGGTCTGTCATAATATAATAGACACATTACATCTAGCTGATCTGTCATAATACAATAGAGACAGTAGATCTAGCTGGTCTGTCATAATACTATAGAGACAGTATATCTAGCTGGTCTGTCATAATATAATGGAGACAGTAGATCTAGCTGGTGTGTCATAATATAATAGAGACAGTAGATATAGCTGGTCAGTCATAATATTATGGAGACAGTAGATCTAGCTGGTCAGTCATAATATTATGGAGACAGTAGATCTAGCTGGTCTGTCATAATATAATAGAGACAGCAGATCATGCAGGTCTGTCATAATATAATAGAGACAGCAGATCTAGCTGGTCTGTCATAATACTATAGAGACAGTATATCTAGCTGGTCTGTCATATTATAATAGAGACAGTATATCTAGCTGGTCTGTCATAACATAATAGAGACAGTAGATCAAGCTGGTCTGTCATAATACTATAGAGACAGTAGATCTAGCTGGTCTGTCATATTAAAATAGAGACAGTATATCTAGCTGGTCTGTCATATTATAATAGAGACAGTAGATCTAGCTGGTCTGTCCTAACATAATAGAGACAGTAGATCTAGCTGGTCTGTCATATTATAATAGACACATTAGATCTAGCTGGTCTGTCATAATACAATAGAGACAGTAGATCTAGCTGGTCTGTCATAATATAATAGACACATTAGATCTAGCTGGTCTGTCAAAATAGAATAGAGACAGCAGATCTAGCTGGTCTGTCATAATATAATAGAGATAGTATATCTAGCTGGTCTGTCATAATATAATGGAGACAGTAGATCTAGATGCTATGTCGTAATATAATAGAGACAGTAGATCTAGCTGGTCAGTCATAATATTATGGAGACAGTAGATCTAGCTGGTCTGCCATAATATAGTAGAGAAAGATGTAGCTGGTCTGTCATAATATAACAGAGACAGTAGATCATGCAGGTCTGTCATAATATAATAAAGACAGCAGATCTAGCTGGTCTGTCATAATATAATAGAGACAGCAGATCATGCAGGTCTGTCATAATATAATAAAGACAGCAGATCTAGCTGGTCTGTCATAATACTATAGAGACAGTAGATCTAGCTGGTCTGTCATATTATAATAGAGACAGTATATCTAGCTGGTCTGTCATATTATAATAGAGACAGTAGATCTAGCTGGTCTGTCATAATATAAAAGACACATTAGATCTAGCTGGTCTGTCATAATACAATAGAGAAAGTAGATCTAGCTGGTCTGTCATAATACTAGAGACAGTAGATCTAGCTGGTCTGTCATAATATAATAGAGACAGTATATCTAACTGGTCTGTCATAACATAATAGAGACAGTAGATCTAGCTGGTCTGTCATATTATAATAGAGACAGTAGATCTAGCTGGTCTGTCATAATATAATAGACACATTAGATCTAGCTGGTCTGTCATAATACAATAGAGACAGTAGATCTAGCTGGTCTGTCATAATACTATAGAGACAGTAGATCTAGCTGGTCTGTCATAATATAATAGAGACAGTAGATCTAACTGGTCTGTCATATTATAATAGAGACCGTAGATCTAGCTGGTCTGTCATATTATAATAGAGACAGTAGATCTAGCTGCTCTGACATAATATAATAGAGACAGCAGATCTAGCTGGTCTGTCATAATACAATAGACACATTAGATCTAGCTGGTCTGTCATAATACAATAGAGACAGTTGATCTAGCTGGTCTGTCATAATACTATAGAGACAGCAGATCTAGCTGGTCTGTCATAATATAATAGACACATTAGATCTAGCTGGTCTGTCATAATATAATAGAGACAGTAGATCTAACTGGTCTGTCATATTATAATGGAGACAGTAGATCTAGCTGGTCTGTCCTAACATAATAGAGACAGTAGATCTAGCTGGTCTGTCATAATACTATAGAGACAGTAGATCTAGCTGGTCTGTCATAATATAATAGAGACAGTAGATCTAACTGGTCTGTCATATTATAATAGAGACAGTAGATCTAGCTGGTCTGTCATATTATAATAGAGACAGTAGATCTAGCTGCTCTGACATAATATAATAGAGACAGCAGATCTAGCTGGTCTGTCATAATACAATAGACACATTAGATCTAGCTGGTCTGTCATAATACAATAGAGACAGTTGATCTAGCTGGTCTGTCATAATACTATAGAGACAGCAGATCTAGCTGGTCTGTCATAATATAATAGACACATTAGATCTAGCTGGTCTGTCATAATATAATAGAGACAGTAGATCTAACTGGTCTGTCATATTATAATGGAGACAGTAGATCTAGCTGGTCTGTCCTAACACAATAGAGACAGTAGATCTAGCTGGTCTGTCATATTATAATAGAGACAGTAGATCTAGCTGGTCTGTCATAATACAATAGAGACAGTAGATCTAGCTGGTATGTCATTATACTATAGAGACAGTAGATCTAGCTGGTCTGTCATAATATAATAGAGACAGTAGATCTAACTGGTCTGTCATATTATAATGGAGACAGTAGATCTAGCTGGTCTGTCCTAACATAATAGAGACAGTAGATCTAGCTGGTCTGTCATAATACTATAGAGACAGTAGATCTAGCTGGTCTGTCATAATATAATAGAGACAGTAGATCTAACTGGTCTGTCATATTATAATAGAGACAGTAGATCTAGCTGGTCTGTCATATTATAATAGAGACAGTAGATCTAGCTGCTCTGACATAATATAATAGAGACAGCAGATCTAGCTGGTCTGTCATAATACAATAGACACATTAGATCTAGCTGGTCTGTCATAATACAATAGAGACAGTTGATCTAGCTGGTCTGTCATAATACTATAGAGACAGCAGATCTAGCTGGTCTGTCATAATATAATAGACACATTAGATCTAGCTGGTCTGTCATAATATAATAGAGACAGTAGATCTAACTGGTCTGTCATATTATAATGGAGACAGTAGATCTAGCTGGTCTGTCCTAACATAATAGAGACAGTAGATCTAGCTGGTCTGTCATATTATAATAGAGACAGTAGATCTAGCTGGTCTGTCATAATACAATAGAGACAGTAGATCTAGCTGGTATGTCATTATACTATAGAGACAGTAGATCTAGATGCTCTGTCATAATATAATAGAGACAGTAGATCTAGCTGGTCTGTCATATTATAATAGAGACAGTAGATCTAGCTGGTATGTCATAATATAATAGAGACAGTAGATCTAGCTGGTCTCTCATAAAATAATAGAGACACAGAGACAGTAGATGAAGCTGGTCCATCATAATAAAATAGAGACAGTAGATCTAGCTGGTCTGTCATAATATAATAGAGACAGTAGATGTAGCTGGTCTGTCATAATATAATAGAGACAGCAGATCTAGCTGGTCTGTCATAATACTATAGAGACAGTAGATCTAGCTGGTCTGTGATATTATAATAGAGACAGTATTTCTAGCTGGTCTGTCATATTATAATAGAGACAGTAGATCTAGCTGCTCTGTCATAATATAATAGAGACAGTAGATCTAGCTGGTCTGTCATAATATAATAGACACATTAGATCTAGCTGGTCTGTCATAATACAATAGAGACAGTAGATCTAGCTGGTCTGTCATAATACTATAGAGACAGTAGATCTAGCAGGTCTGTCATAATATAATAGAGACAGTAGATCTAACTGGTCTGTCATAACATAATAGAGACAGTAGATCTAGCTGGTCTGTCATATTATAATAGAGACAGTAGATCTAGCTGGTCTGTCATAATACTATAGAGACAGTAGATCTAGCTGGTCTGTCATAATATAATAGAGACAGTAGATCTAACTGTTCTGTCATATTATAATAGAGACAGTAGATCTAGCTGGTCTGTCATATTATAATAGAGACAGTAGATCTAGCTGCTCTGTCATAATATAATAGAGACAGCAGATCTAGCTGGTCTGTCATAATATAATAGACACATTAGATCTAGCTGGTCTGTCATAATACAATAGAGACAGTTGATATAGCTGGTCTGTCATAATACAATAGAGACAGTTGATCTAGCTGGTCTGTCATAATACTATAGAGACAGTAGATCTAGCTGGTCTGTCATAATATAATAGAGACAGTAGATCTAACTGGTCTGTCATATTATAATGGAGACAGTAGATCTAGCTGGTCTGTCCTAACATAATAGAGACAGTAGATCTAGCTGGTCTGTCATATTATTATAGAGACAGTAGATCTAGCTGGTCTCTCATAAAATAATAGAGACACAGAGACAGTAGATGAAGCTGGTCCATCATAATACAATAGAGACAGTAGATCTAGCTGGTCTGTCATAATATAATAGCGACAGTAGATCTAGCTGGTCTGTCATATTATAATAGAGACAGTAGATCTAGCTGGTATGTCATAATATAATAGAGACACAGAGACAGTAGATGAAGCTGGTCCATCATAATAAAATAGAGACAGTAGATCTAGCTGGTCTGTCATAATACAATAGAGACAGTAGATCTAGCTGGTTTGTCATGATATAATAGAGACAGTAGATCAAGATGCTATGTCATAATATAATAGAGACAGTAGATCTAGCTGGTCAGTCATAATATTATGGAGACAGTAGATCTAGCTGGTCTGCCATAATATAGTAGAGAAAGAGATGTAGCTGGTCTGTCATAATATAACAGAGACAGTAGATGTAGCTGGTCTGTCATAATATAATAGAGACAGCAGATCATGCAGGTCTGTCATAATGTAATAGAGACAGCAGATCTAGCTGGTCTGTCATAATACTATAGAGACAGTAGATCTAGCTGGTTGTCATAATATAATAGAGACAGTAGATCTAACTGGTCTGTCATATTATAATAGAGACAGTAGATCTAGCTGGTTTGTCATAATATAATAGAGACAGTAGATCTAGCTGGTCTGTCATATTATAATGGAGACAGTATATCTAGCTGGTCTGTCCTAACATAATAGAGACAGTAGATCTAGCTGGTCTGTCATATTATAATAGAGACAGTAGATCTAGCTGGTCTGTCATAATATAATAGACACATTAGATCTAGCTGGTCAGTCATAATACAATAGAGACAGTAGATCTAGCTGGTCTGTCATAATACTATAGAGACAGTAGATCTAGCTGGTTTGTCATGAGATAATAGAGACAGTAGATGTAGCTGGTTTGTCATGATATAATAGAGACAGCAGATCATGCAGGTCTGTCATGATATAATAGAGACAGTAGATCTAGCTGGTCTGTCATAATATAATGGAGACAGTAGATCTAGCTGGTGTGTCATAATACAATAGTGACAGTAGATCTAGATGCTATGTCATAATATAATGGAGACAACAGTTCTAGCTGGTCTGTCATATTATAATAGAGACAGTATATCTAGCTGGTCTGTCATATTATAATAGAGACAGTAGATCTAGCTGCTCTGTCATAATATAATAGAGACAGTAGATCTAGCTGGTCTGTCATAATACTATAGGGACAGTAGATCTAGCTGGTCTGTCATAATATAATAGAGACAGTAGATCTAACTGGTCTGTCATAACATAATAGAGACAGTAGATCTAGCTGGTCTGTCATATTATAATAGAGACAGTAGATCTAGCTGGTCTGTCATAATATAATAGACACATTAGATCTAGCTGGTCTGTCATAATACAATAGAGACAGTAGATCTAGCTGGTCTGTCATAATACTATAGAGACAGTAGATCTAGCTGGTCTGTCATAATATAATAGAGACAGTAGATCTAACTGGTCTGTCATATTATTATAGAGACAGTAGATCTAGCTGCTCTGTCATAATATAATAGAGACAGTAGATCTAGCTGGTCTGTCATAATACAATAGAGACACAGAGACAGTAGATGAAGCTGGTCCGTCATAATACAATAGAGACAGCAGATCTGGCTGGTCTGTCATGATACAATAGAGAGAGTAGATCTAGCTGGTTTGTCATGATACTATAGAGACAGTAGATCTAGCTGGTCTGTCATAATATAATAGAGACAGTAGATCTAGCTGGTCTGTCATATTATAATAGAGACAGTAGATCTAGCTGGTCTGTCATAATACTATAGAGACAGTAGATCTAGCTGGTCTGTCATATTATAATAGAGACAGTAGATCTAGCTGGTCTGTCGTAATACAATAGAGAAAGTAGATGAAGCTGGTCCGTCATAATACAATAGAGACACAGAGACAGTAGATGAAGCTGGTCCGTCATAATACAATAGAGACAGCAGATCTAGCTGGTCTGTCATGATACAATAGAGAGAGTAGATCTAGCTTGTTTGTCATGATACTATAGAGACAGTAGATCTAGCTGGTCTGTCATAATAAAATAGAGACAGTAGCTCTATTGGTCTGTCATATTATAATAGAGACAGTAGATCTAGCTTGTCTGTCATATTATAATAGAGACAGTAGATCTAGCTGGTCTGTCATAATATAATAGACACATTAGATCTAGCTGGTCTGTCATAATACAATAGAGACAGCAGATCTAGCTGGTCTGTCATAATATAATAGAGACAGTATATCTAGCTGGTCTGTCATAATATAATGGAGACAGTAGATCTAGCTGGTGTGTCATAATACAATAGTGACAGTAGATCTAGATGCTATGTCATAATATAATAGAGACAACAGTTCTAGCTGGTCTGTCATATTATAATAGAGACAGTATATCTAGCTGGTCTGTCATATTATAATAGAGACAGTAGATCTAGCTGCTCTGTCATAATATAATAGAGACAGTAGATCTAGCTGGTCTGTCATAATACTATAGAGACAGTAGATCTAGCTGGTCTGTCATAATATAATAGAGACAGTAGATCTAACTGGTCTGTCATAACATAATAGAGACAGTAGATCTAGCTGGTCTGTCATATTATAATAGAGACAGTAGATCTAGCTGGTCTGTCATAATATAATAGACACATTAGATCTAGCTGGTCTGTCATAATACAATAGAGACAGTAGATCTAGCTGGTCTGTCATAATACTATAGAGACAGTAGATCTAGCTGGTCTGTCATAATATAATAGAGACAGTAGATCTAACTGGTCTGTCATATTATAATAGAGACAGTAGATCTAGCTGCTCTGTCATAATATAATAGAGACAGTAGATCTAACTGGTCTGTCATAACATAATAGAGACAGTAGATCTAGCTGGTCTGTCATATTATAATAGAGACAGTAGATCTAGCTGGTCTGTCATAATATAATAGACACATTAGATCTAGCTGGTCTGTCATAATACAATAGAGACAGTAGATCTAGCTGGTCTGTCATAATACTATAGAGACAGTAGATCTAGCTGGTCTGTCATAATATAATAGAGACAGTAGATCTAACTGGTCTGTCATATTATAATAGAGACAGTAGATCTAGCTGGTCTGTCATATTATAATAGAGACAGTAGATCTAGCTGCTCTGTCATAATATAATAGAGACAGCAGATCTAGCTGGTCTGTCATAATATAATAGACACATTAGATCTAGCTGGTCTGTCATAATACAATAGAGACAGTTGATCTAGCTGGTCTGTCATAATACTATAGAGACAGCAGATCTAGCTGGTCTGTCATAATATAATAGACACATTAGATCTAGCTGGTCTGTCATAATACAATAGAGACAGTTGATCTAGCTGGTCTGTCATAATACTATAGAGACAGTAGATCTAGCTGGTCTGTCATAATATAATAGAGACAGTAGATCTAACTGGTCTGTCATATTATAATGGAGACAGTAGATCTAGCTGGTTTGTCATAATATAATAGAGACAGTAGATCTAGCTGGTTTGTCATGATATTATAGAGACAGTAGATCTAGCTGGTCTGTCGTAATACAATAGAGAAAGTAGATGAAGCTGGTCCGTCATAATACAGTAGAGACACAGAGACAGTAGATGAAGCTGGTCCGTCATAATACAATAGAGACAGCAGATCTGGCTGGTCTGTCATGATAAAATAGAGAGAGTAGATCTAGCTGGTTTGTCATGATACTATAGAGACAGTAGATCTAGCTGGTCTGTCATAATACAATAGAGACAGTTGATCTAGCTGGTCTGTCATAATACTATAGAGACAGTAGATCTAGCTGGTCTGTCATAATATAATAGCGACAGTAGATCTAACTGGTCTGTCATATTATAATGGAGACAGTAGATCTAGCTGGTCTGTCCTAACATAATAGAGACAGTAGATCTAGCTGGTCTGTCATAATATAATAGCGACAGTAGATCTAGCTGGTCTGTCATGATACTATAGAGACAGTAGATCTAGATGCTCTGTCATAATATAACAGAGACAGTAGATCTAGCTGGTCTGTCATATTATAATAGAGACAGTAGATCTAGCTGGTATGTCATAATATAATAGAGACAGTAGATCTAGCTGGTCTCTCATAAAATAATAGAGACACAGAGACAGTAGATGAAGCTGGTCCATCATAATAAAATAGAGACAGTAGATCTAGCTGGTCTGTCATAATACAATAGAGACAGTAGATCTAGCTGGTTTGTCATGATATAATAGAGACAGTAGATCTAGATGCTATGTCATAATATAATAGAGACAGTAGATCTAGCTGGTCAGTCATAATATTATGGAGACAGTAGATCTAGCTGGTCTGCCATAATATAGTAGAGAAAGAGATGTAGCTGGTCTGTCATAATATAAAAGAGACAGTAGATGTAGCTGGTCTGTCATAATATAATAGAGACAGCAGATCATGCAGGTCTGTCATAATGTAATAGAGACAGCAGATCTAGCTGGTCTGTCATAATACTATAGAGACAGTAGATCTAGCTGGTCTGTCATATTATAATAGAGACAGTATATCTAGCTGGTCTGTCATATTATAATAGAGAAAGTAGATGAAGCTGGTCCGTCATAATACAATAGAGACACAGAGACAGTAGATGAAGCTGGTCCGTCATAATACAATAGAGACAAGCAGATCTGGCTGGTCTGTCATGATACAATAGAGAGAGTAGATCTAGCTGGTCTGTCATAATACAATAGAGACAGTAGATCTAGCTGGTCTGTCATAATACTATAGAGACAGTAGATCTAGCTGGTCTGTCATAATATAATAGAGACAGTAGATCTAGCTGGTTTGTCATAATATAATATAGACAGTAGATCTAGCTGGTTTGTCATGATAAAATAGAGACAGTAGATCTAGCTGGTCTGTCGTAATACAATAGAGAAAGTAGATGAAGCTGGTCCGTCATAATACAATAGAGATACAGAGACAGTAGATGAAGCTGGTCCGTCATAATACAATAGAGACAGCAGATCTGGCTGGTCTGTCATGATACAATAGAGAGAGTAGATCTAGCTGGATTGTCATGATACTATAGAGACAGTAGATCTAGCTGGTCTGTCATAATATAATAGAGACAGTAGATCTAGCTGGTCTGTCATATTATAATAGAGACAGTAGATCTAGCTGGTCTGTCATAATATAATAGAGACAGTAGATCTAGCTGGTCTTTCATATTATAATAGAGACAGTAGATCTAGCTGGTCTGTCGTAATATAATAGACACATTAGATCTAGCTGGTCTGTCATAATACAATAGAGACAGTAGATCTAGCTGGTCAGTCATAATATTATGGAGACAGTAGATCTAGCTGGTCTGCCATAATATAGTAGAGAAAGAGATGTAGCTGGTCTGTCATAATATAACAGAGACAGTAGATGTAGCTGGTCTGTCATAATATAATAGAGACAGCAGATCATGCAGGTCTGTCATAATGTAATAGAGACAGCAGATCTAGCTGGTCTGTCATAATACTATAGAGACAGTAGATCTAGCTGGTCTGTCATATTATAATAGAGACAGTAGATCTAGCTGGTCTGTCATATTATAATAGAGACAGTAGATCTAGCTGCTCTGTCATAATATAATAGACACATTAGATCTAGCTGGTCTGTCATAATACAATAGAGACAGTAGATATAGCTGGTCTGTCATAATACAATAGAGACAGTAGATCTAGCTGGTCTGTCATAATACTATAGAGACAGTAGATCTAGCTGGTCTGTCATAATATAATAGAGACAGTAGATCTAACTGGTCTGTCATATTATAATAGAGACAGTAGATCTAGCTGGTCTGTCCTAACATAATAGAGACAGTAGATCTAGCTGGTCTGTCATATTATAATAGAGACAGTAGATCTAGCTGGTCTGTCATAATATAATAGACACATTAGATCTAGCTGGTCAGTCATAATACAATAGAGACAGTAGATCTAGCTGGTCTGTCATTATACTATAGAGACAGTAGATCTAGATGCTCTGTCATATAATAGAGACAGTAGATCTAGCTGGTCTGTCATATTATAATAGAGACAGTAGATCTAGCTGGTATGTCATAATATAATAGAGACAGTAGATCTAGCTGGTTTGTCATGATATAATAGAGACAGTAGATCTAGCTGGTCTGTCGTAATACAATAGAGAAAGTAGATGAAGCTGGTCCGTCATAATACAATAGAGACACAGAGACAGTAGATGAAGCTGGTCCGTCATAATACAATAGAGACAGCAGATCTGGCTGGTCTGTCATGATACAATAGAGAGAGTAGATCTAGCTGGTTTGTCATGATACTATAGAGACAGTAGATCTAGCTGGTCTGTCATAATACAATAGAGACAGTTGATCTAGCTGGTCTGTCATAATACTATAGAGACAGTAGATCTAGCTGGTCTGTCATAATATAATAGAGAGAGTAGATCTAACTGGTCTGTCATATTATAATGGAGACAGTAGATCTAGCTGGTGTGTCCTAATACTATAGAGACAGTAGATCTAGCTGGTCTGTCATATTATAATAGAGACAGTATATCTAGCTGGTCTGTCATATTATAATAGAGACAGTAGATCTAGCTGCTCTGTCATAATATAATAGACACATTAGATCTAGCTGGTCTGTCATAATACAATAGAGACAGTAGATATAGCTGGTCTGTCATAATACAATAGAGACAGTAGATCTAGCTGGTCTGTCATAATACTATAGAGACAGTAGATCTAGCTGGTCTGTCATAATATAATAGAGACAGTAGATCTAACTGGTCTGTCATATTATAATAGAGACAGTAGATCTAGCTGGTCTGTCATATTATAATAGAGACAGTAGATCTAGCTGGTCTGTCATAATATAATAGACACATTAGATCTAGCTGGTCAGTCATAATACAATAGAGACAGTAGATCTAGCTGGTCTGTCATGATACTATAGAGACAGTAGATCTAGATGCTCTGTCATATAATAGAGACAGTAGATCTAGCTGGTCTGTCATATTATAATAGAGACAGTAGATCTAGCTGCTCTGTCATAATATAATAGACACATTAGATCTAGCTGGTCTGTCATAATACAATAGAGACAGTAGATATAGCTGGTCTGTCATAATACAATAGAGACAGTAGATCTAGCTGGTCTGTCATAATACTATAGAGACAGTAGATCTAGCTGGTCTGTCATAATATAATAGAGACAGTAGATCTAACTGGTCTGTCATATTATAATAGAGACAGTAGATCTAGCTGGTCTGTCATATTATAATAGAGACAGTAGATCTAGCTGGTCTGTCATAATATAATAGACACATTAGATCTAGCTGGTCTGTCATGATACTATAGAGACAGTAGATCTAGATGCTCTGTCATATAATAGAGACAGTAGATCTAGCTGGTCTGTCATATTATAATAGAGACAGTAGATCTAGCTGGTATGTCATAATACAATAGAGACAGTAGATCTAGCTGGTTTGTCATGATATAATAGAGACAGTAGATCTAGCTGGTCTGTCGTAATACAATAGAGAAAGTAGATGAAGCTGGTCCGTCATAATACAATAGAGACACAGAGACAGTAGATGAAGCTGGTCCGTCATAATACAATAGAGACAGCAGATCTGGCTGGTCTGTCATGATACAATAGAGAGAGTAGATCTAGCTGGTTTGTCATGATACTATAGAGACAGTAGATCTAGCTGGTCTGTCATAATACAATAGAGACAGTAGATCTAGCTGGTCTGTCATAATACTATAGAGACAGTAGATCTAGCTGGTCTGTCATAATATAATAGAGAGAGTAGATCTAACTGGTCTGTCATATTATAATAGGAGACAGTAGATCTAGCTGGTCTGTCCTAATATAATAGAGACAGTAGATCTAGCTGGTTTGTCATGATAAAATAGAGACAGTAGATCTAGCTGGTCTGTCGTAATACAATAGAGAAAGTAGATGAAGCTGGTCCGTCATAATACAATAGAGACACAGAGACAGTAGATGAAGCTGGTCCGTCATAATACAATAGAGACAGCAGATCTGGCTGGTCTGTCATGATACAATAGAGAGAGTAGATCTAGCTGGATTGTCATGATACTATAGAGACAGTAGATCTAGCTGGTCTGTCATAATATAATAGAGACAGTAGATCTAGCTGGTCTGTCATATTATAATAGAGACAGTAGATCTAGCTGGTCTGTCATAATATAATAGAGACAGTAGATCTAGCTGGTCTGTCATATTATAATAGAGACAGTAGATCTAGCTGGTCTGTCGTAATATAATAGACACATTAGATCTAGCTGGTCTGTCATAATACAATAGAGACAGTAGATCTAGCTGGTCAGTCATAATATTATGGAGACAGTAGATCTAGCTGGTCTGCCATAATATAGTAGAGAAAGAGATGTAGCTGGTCTGTCATAATATAACAGAGACAGTAGATGTAGCTGGTCTGTCATAATATATTAGAGACAGCAGATCATGCAGGTCTGTCATAATGTAATAGAGACAGCAGATCTAGCTGGTCTGTCATAATACTATAGAGACAGTAGATCTAGCTGGTCTGTCATATTATAATAGAGACAGTATATCTAGCTGGTCTGTCATATTATAATAGAGAGAGTAGATCTAGCTGCTCTGTCATAATATAATAGACACATTAGATCTAGCTGGTCTGTCATACTTCAATAGAGACAGTAGATATAGCTGGTCTGTCATAATACAATAGAGACAGTAGATCTAGCTGGTCTGTCATAATACTATAGAGACAGTAGATCTAGCTGGTCTGTCATAATATAATAGAGACAGTAGATCTAACTGGTCTGTCATATTATAATAGAGACAGTAGATCTAGCTGGTCTGTCCTAACATAATAGAGACAGTAGATCTAGCTGGTCTGTCATATTATAATAGAGACAGTAGATCTAGCTGGTCTGTCATAATATAATAGACACATTAGATCTAGCTGGTCAGTCATAATACAATAGAGACAGTAGATCTAGCTGGTCTGTCATGATACTATAGAGACAGTAGATCTAGATGCTCTGTCATATAATAGAGACAGTAGATCTAGCTGGTCTGTCATATTATAATAGAGACAGTAGATCTAGCTGGTATGTCATAATATAATAGAGACAGTAGATCTAGCTGGTTTGTCATGATATAATAGAGACAGTAGATCTAGATGGTCTGTCGTAATACAATAGAGAAAGTAGATGAAGCTGGTCCGTCATAATACAATAGAGACACAGAGACAGTAGATGAAGCTGGTCCGTCATAATACAATAGAGACAGCAGATCTGGCTGGTCTGTCATGATACAATAGAGAGAGTAGATCTAGCTGGTTTGTCATGATACTATAGAGACAGTAGATCTAGCTGGTCTGTCATAATACAATAGAGACAGTTGATCTAGCTGGTCTGTCATAATACTATAGAGACAGTAGATCTAGCTGGTCTGTCATAATATAATAGAGAGAGTAGATCTAACTGGTCTGTCATATTATAATGGAGACAGTAGATCTAGCTGGTCTGTCCAACATAATAGAGACAGTAGATCTAGCTGGTCTGTCATATTATAATAGAGACAGTAGATCTAGCTGGTCTGTCATAATATAATAGACACATTAGATCTAGCTGGTCAGTCATAATACAATAGAGACAGTAGATCTAGCTGGTCTGTCATGATACTATAGAGACAGTAGATCGAGATGATCTGTCATAATATAATAGAGACAGTAGATCTAGCTGGTCTGTCATATTATAATAGAGACAGTAGATCTAGCTGGTATGTCATAATATAATAGAGACAGTAGATCTAGCTGGTCTCTCATAAAATAATAGAGACACAGAGACAGTAGATGAAGCTGGTCCATCATAATAAAATAGAGACAGTAGATCTAGCTGGTCTGTCATAATACAATAGAGACAGTAGATCTAGCTGGTTTGGCATGATATAATAGAGACAGTAGATCTAGATGCTATGTCATAATATAATAGAGACAGTAGATCTAGCTGGTCAGTCATAATATTATGGAGACAGTAGATCTAGCTGGTCTGCCATAATATAGTAGAGAAAGAGATGTAGCTGGTCTGTCATAATATAATAGAGACAGTAGATCTAGCTGGTCTGTCATAATATAATAGAGACAGTAGATCTAGCTGGTTTGTCATAATATAATAGAGACAGTAGATCTAGCTGGTTTGTCATGATATAATAGAGACAGCAGATCATGCAGGTCTGTCATAATGTAATAGAGACAGCAGATCTAGCTGGTCTGTCATAATACTATAGAGACAGTAGATCTAGCTGGTCTGTCATAATATAATAGAGACAGTAGATCTAGCTGGTTTGTCATAATATAATAGAGACAGTAGATCTAGCTGGTTTGTCATGATATAATAGAGACAGTAGATCTAGCTGGTCTGTCGTAATACAATAGAGAAAGTAGATGAAGCTGGTCCGTCATAATACAATAGAGACACAGAGACAGTAGATGAAGCTGGTCCGTCATAATACAATAGAGACAGCAGATCTGGCTGGTCTGTCATGATACAATAGAGAGAGTAGATCTAGCTGGTTTGTCATGATACTATAGAGACAGTAGATCTAGCTGGTCTGTCATAATATAATAGAGACAGTAGATCTAGCTGGTCTGTCATATTATAATAGAGACAGTAGATCTAGCTGGTCTGTCATAATACTATAGAGACAGTAGATCTAGCTGGTCTGTCATATTATAATAGAGACAGTAGATCTAGCTGGTCTGTCGTAATACAATAGAGAAAGTAGATGAAGCTGGTCCGTCATAATACAATAGAGACACAGAGACAGTAGATGAAGCTGGTCCGTCATAATACAATAGAGACAGCAGATCTAGCTGGTCTGTCATGATACAATAGAGAGAGTAGATCTAGCTTGTTTGTCATGATACTATAGAGACAGTAGATCTAGCTGGTCTGTCATAATATAACAGAGACAGTAGATGTAGCTGGTCTGTCATAATATAATAGAGACAGCAGATCATGCAGGTCTGTCATAATGTAATAGAGACAGCAGATCTAGCTGGTCTGTCATAATACTATAGAGACAGTAGATCTAGCTGGTCTGTCATATTATAATAGAGACAGTATATCTAGCTGGTCTGTCATATTATAATAGAGAGAGTAGATCTAGCTGCTCTGTCATAATATAATAGACACATTAGATCTAGCTGGTCTGTCATACTTCAATAGAGACAGTAGATATAGCTGGTCTGTCATAATACAATAGAGACAGTAGATCTAGCTGGTCTGTCATAATACTATAGAGACAGTAGATCTAGCTGGTCTGTCATAATATAATAGAGACAGTAGATCTAACTGGTCTGTCATATTATAATAGAGACAGTAGATCTAGCTGGTCTGTCCTAACATAATAGAGACAGTAGATCTAGCTGGTCTGTCATATTATAATAGAGACAGTAGATCTAGCTGGTCTGTCATAATATAATAGACACATTAGATCTAGCTGGTCAGTCATAATACAATAGAGACAGTAGATCTAGCTGGTCTGTCATGATACTATAGAGACAGTAGATCTAGATGCTCTGTCATATAATAGAGACAGTAGATCTAGCTGGTCTGTCATATTATAATAGAGACAGTAGATCTAGCTGGTATGTCATAATATAATAGAGACAGTAGATCTAGCTGGTTTGTCATGATATAATAGAGACAGTAGATCTAGATGGTCTGTCGTAATACAATAGAGAAAGTAGATGAAGCTGGTCCGTCATAATACAATAGAGACATAGAGACAGTAGATGAAGCTGGTCCGTCATAATACAATAGAGACAGCAGATCTGGCTGGTCTGTCATGATACAATAGAGAGAGTAGATCTAGCTGGTTTGTCATGATACTATAGAGACAGTAGATCTAGCTGGTCTGTCATAATACAATAGAGACAGTTGATCTAGCTGGTCTGTCATAATACTATAGAGACAGTAGATCTAGCTGGTCTGTCATAATATAATAGAGAGAGTAGATCTAACTGGTCTGTCATATTATAATGGAGACAGTAGATCTAGCTGGTCTGTCCAACATAATAGAGACAGTAGATCTAGCTGGTCTGTCATATTATAATAGAGACAGTAGATCTAGCTGGTCTGTCATAATACAATAGACACATTAGATCTAGCTGGTCAGTCATAATACAATAGAGACAGTAGATCTAGCTGGTCTGTCATGATACTATAGAGACAGTAGATCGAGATGCTCTGTCATAATATAATAGAGACAGTAGATCTAGCTGGTCTGTCATATTATAATAGAGACAGTAGATCTAGCTGGTCTCTCATAAAATAATAGAGACACAGAGACAGTAGATGAAGCTGGTCCATCATAATAAAATAGAGACAGTAGATCTAGCTGGTCTGTCATAATACAATAGAGACAGTAGATCTAGCTGGTTTGTCATGATATTATAGAGACAGTAGATCTAGATGCTATGTCATAATATAATAGAGACAGTAGATCTAGCTGGTCAGTCATAATATTATGGAGACAGTAGATCTAGCTGGTCTGCCATAATATAGTAGAGAAAGAGATGTAGCTGGTCTGTCATAATATAATAGAGACAGTAGATCTAGCTGGTCTGTCATAATATAATAGAGACAGTAGATCTAGCTGGTTTGTCATAATATAATAGAGACAGTAGATCTAGCTGGTTTGTCATGATATAATAGAGACAGCAGATCATGCAGGTCTGTCATAATGTAATAGAGACAGCAGATCTAGCTGGTCTGTCATAATACTATAGAGACAGTAGATCTAGCTGGTCTGTCATAATATAATAGAGACAGTAGATCTAGCTGGTTTGTCATAATATAATAGAGACAGTAGATCTAGCTGGTTTGTCATGATATAATAGAGACAGTAGATCTAGCTGGTCTGTCGTAATACAATAGAGAAAGTAGATGAAGCTGGTCCGTCATAATACAATAGAGACACAGAGACAGTAGATGAAGCTGGTCCGTCATAATACAATAGAGACAGCAGATCTGGCTGGTCTGTCATGATACAATAGAGAGAGTAGATCTAGCTGGTTTGTCATGATACTATAGAGACAGTAGATCTAGCTGGTCTGTCATAATATAATAGAGACAGTAGATCTAGCTGGTCTGTCATATTATAATAGAGACAGTAGATCTAGCTGGTCTGTCATAATACTATAGAGACAGTAGATCTAGCTGGTCTGTCATATTATAATAGAGACAGTAGATCTAGCTGGTCTGTCGTAATACAATAGAGAAAGTAGATGAAGCTGGTCCGTCATAATACAATAGAGACACAGAGACAGTAGATGAAGCTGGTCCGTCATAATACAATAGAGACAGCAGATCTAGCTGGTCTGTCATGATACAATAGAGAGAGTAGATCTAGCTTGTTTGTCATGATACTATAGAGACAGTAGATCTAGCTGGTCTGTCATAATATAATAGAGACAGTAGATCTAGCTGGTCTGTCATATTATAATAGAGACAGTAGATCTAGCTTGTCTGTCATATTATAATAGAGACAGTAGATCTAGCTGGTCTGTCATAATATAATAGACACATTAGATCTAGCTGGTCTGTCATAATACAATAGAGACAGCAGATCTAGCTGGTCTGTCATAATATAATAGAGACAGTATATCTAGCTGGTCTGTCATAATATAATGGAGACAGTAGATCTAGCTGGTGTGTCATAATACAATAGTGACAGTAGATCTAGATGCTATGTCATAATATAATAGAGACAACAGTTCTAGCTGGTCTGTCATATTATAATAGAGACAGTATATCTAGCTGGTCTGTCATATTATAATAGAGACAGTAGATCTAGCTGCTCTGTCATAATATAATAGAGACAGTAGATCTAGCTGGTCTGTCATAATACTATAGAGACAGTAGATCTAGCTGGTCTGTCATAATATAATAGAGACAGTAGATCTAACTGGTCTGTCATAACATAATAGAGACAGTAGATCTAACTGGTCTGTCATAACATAATAGAGACAGTAGATCTAGCTGGTCTGTCATATTATAATAGAGACAGTAGATCTAGCTGGTCTGTCATAATATAATAGACACATTAGATCTAGCTGGTCTGTCATAATACAATAGAGACAGTAGATCTAGCTGGTCTGTCATAATACTATAGAGACAGTAGATCTAGCTGGTCTGTCATAATATAATAGAGACAGTAGATCTAACTGGTCTGTCATATTATAATAGAGACAGTAGATCTAGCTGGTCTGTCATATTATAATAGAGACAGTAGATCTAGCTGCTCTGTCATAATATAATAGAGACAGTAGATCTAACTGGTCTGTCATAACATAATAGAGACAGTAGATCTAGCTGGTCTGTCATATTATAATAGAGACAGTAGATCTAGCTGGTCTGTCATAATATAATAGACACATTAGATCTAGCTGGTCTGTCATAATACAATAGAGACAGTAGATCTAGCTGGTCTGTCATAATACTATAGAGACAGTAGATCTAGCTGGTCTGTCATAATATAATAGAGACAGTAGATCTAACTGGTCTGTCATATTATAATAGAGACAGTAGATCTAGCTGGTCTGTCATAATTATAATAGAGACAGTAGATCTAGCTGCTCTGTCATAATATAATAGAGACAGCAGATCTAGCTGGTCTGTCATAATATAATAGACACATTAGATCTAGCTGGTCTGTCATAATACAATAGAGACAGTTGATCTAGCTGGTCTGTCATAATACTATAGAGACAGCAGATCTAGCTGGTCTGTCATAATATAATAGACACATTAGATCTAGCTGGTCTGTCATAATACAATAGAGACAGTTGATCTAGCTGGTCTGTCATAATACTATAGAGACAGTAGATCTAGCTGGTCTGTCATAATATAATAGAGACAGTAGATCTAACTGGTCTGTCATATTATAATGGAGACAGTAGATCTAGCTGGTTTGTCATAATACAATAGAGACAGTAGATCTAGCTGGTTTGTCATGATATTATAGAGACAGTAGATCTAGCTGGTCTGTCGTAATACAATAGAGAAAGTAGATAAAAAAGGTCCGTCATAATACAGTAGAGACACAGAGACAGTAGATGAAGCTGGTCCGTCATAATACAATAGAGACAGCAGATCTGGCTGGTCTGTCATGATAAAATAGAGAGAGTAGATCTAGCTGGTTTGTCATGATACTATAGAGACAGTAGATCTAGCTGGTCTGTCATAATATAATAGAGACAGTAGATCTAACTGGTCTGTCATATTATAATGGAGACAGTAGATCTAGCTGGTCTGTCCTAACATAATAGAGACAGTAGATCTAGCTGGTCTGTCATATTATAATAGAGACAGTAGATCTAGCTGGTCTGACATAATATAATAGACACATTAGATCTAGCTGGTCAGTCATAATACAATAGAGACAGTAGATCTAGCTGGTCTGTCATGATACTATAGAGACAGTAGATCTAGATGCTCTGTCATAATATAACAGAGACAGTAGATCTAGCTGGTCTGTCATATTATAATAGAGACAGTAGATCTAGCTGGTATGTCATAATATAATAGAGACAGTAGATCTAGCTGGTCTCTCATAAAATAATAGAGACACAGAGACAGTAGATGAAGCTGGTCCATCATAATAAAATAGAGACAGTAGATCTAGCTGGTCTGTCATAATACAATAGAGACAGTAGATCTAGCTGGTTTGTCATGATATAATAGAGACAGTAGATCTAGATGCTATGTCATAATATAATAGAGACAGTAGATCTAGCTGGTCAGTCATAATATTATGGAGACAGTAGATCTAGCTGGTCTGCCATAATATAGTAGAGAAAGAGATGTAGCTGGTCTGTCATAATATAAAAGAGACAGTAGATGTAGCTGGTCTGTAATAATATAATAGAGACAGCAGATCATGCAGGTCTGTCATAATGTAATAGAGACAGCAGATCTAGCTGGTCTGTCATAATACTATAGAGACAGTAGATCTAGCTGGTCTGTCATATTATAATAGAGACAGTATATCTAGCTGGTCTGTCATATTATAATAGAGAAAGTAGATGAAGCTGGTCCGTCATAATACAATAGAGACACAGAGACAGTAGATGAAGCTGGTCCGTCATAATACAATAGAGACAGCAGATCTGGCTGGTCTGTCATGATACAATAGAGAGAGTAGATCTAGCTGGTCTGTCATAATACAATAGAGACAGTAGATCTAGCTGGTCTGTCATAACATAATAGAGACAGTAGATCTAGCTGGTCTGTCATATTATAATAGAGACAGTAGATCTAGCTGGTCTGTCATAATATAATAGACACATTAGATCTAGCTGGTCTGTCATAATACAATAGAGACAGTAGATCTAGCTGGTCTGTCATAATACTATAGAGACAGTAGATCTAGCTGGTCTGTCATAATATAATAGAGACAGTAGATCTAACTGGTCTGTCATATTATAATAGAGACAGTAGATCTAGCTGGTCTGTCATATTATAATAGAGACAGTAGATCTAGCTGCTCTGTCATAATATAATAGAGACAGTAGATCTAACTGGTCTGTCATAACATAATAGAGACAGTAGATCTAGCTGGTCTGTCATATTATAATAGAGACAGTAGATCTAGCTGGTCTGTCATAATATAATAGACACATTAGATCTAGCTGGTCTGTCATAATACAATAGAGACAGTAGATCTAGCTGGTCTGTCATAATACTATAGAGACAGTAGATCTAGCTGGTCTGTCATAATATAATAGAGACAGTAGATCTAACTGGTCTGTCATATTATAATAGAGACAGTAGATCTAGCTGGTCTGTCATATTATAATAGAGACAGTAGATCTAGCTGCTCTGTCATAATATAATAGAGACAGCAGATCTAGCTGGTCTGTCATAATATAATAGACACATTAGATCTAGCTGGTCTGTCATAATACAATAGAGACAGTTGATCTAGCTGGTCTGTCATAATACTATAGAGACAGCAGATCTAGCTGGTCTGTCATAATATAATAGACACATTAGATCTAGCTGGTCTGTCATAATACAATAGAGACAGTTGATCTAGCTGGTCTGTCATAATACTATAGAGACAGTAGATCTAGCTGGTCTGTCATAATATAATAGAGACAGTAGATCTAACTGGTCTGTCATATTATAATGGAGACAGTAGATCTAGCTGGTTTGTCATAATATAATAGAGACAGTAGATCTAGCTGGTTTGTCATGATATTATAGAGACAGTAGATCTAGCTGGTCTGTCGTAATACAATAGAGAAAGTAGATAAAAAAGGTCCGTCATAATACAGTAGAGACACAGAGACAGTAGATGAAGCTGGTCCGTCATAATACAATAGAGACAGCAGATCTGGCTGGTCTGTCATGATAAAATAGAGAGAGTAGATCTAGCTGGTTTGTCATGATACTATAGAGACAGTAGATCTAGCTGGTCTGTCATAATACAATACAGACAGTTGATCTAGCTGGTCTATCATAATACTATAGAGACAGTAGATCTAGCTGGTCTGTCATAATATAATAGAGACAGTAGATCTAACTGGTCTGTCATATTATAATGGAGACAGTAGATCTAGCTGGTCTGTCCTAACATAATAGAGACAGTAGATCTAGCTGGTCTGTCATATTATAATAGAGACAGTAGATCTAGCTGGTCTGTCATAATATAATAGACCCATTAGATCTAGCTGGTCAGTCATAATACAATAGAGACAGTAGATCTAGCTGGTCTGTCATGATACTATAGAGACAGTAGATCTAGATGCTCTGTCATAATATAACAG
Source organism: Oncorhynchus mykiss (assembly GCF_013265735.2). Lineage (NCBI taxonomy): Eukaryota > Metazoa > Chordata > Actinopteri > Salmoniformes > Salmonidae > Oncorhynchus > Oncorhynchus mykiss. Next base: position 606,268 of record NW_023493661.1, read on the forward strand.
AGACAGTAGATCTAGCTGGTCTGTCATATTATAATAGAGACAGTAGATCTAGCTGGTATGTCATAATATAATAGAGACAGTAGATCTAGCTGGTCTGCCATAATATAGTAGAGAAAGAGATGTAGCTGGTCTGTCATAATATAAAAGAGACAGTAGATGTAGCTGGTCTGTAATAATATAATAGAGACAGCAGATCATGCAGGTCTGTCATAATGTAATAGAGACAGCAGATCTAGCTGGTCTGTCATAATACTATAGAGACAGTAGATCTAGCTGGTCTGTCATATTATAATAGAGACAGTATATCTAGCTGGTCTGTCATATTATAATAGAGAAAGTAGATGAAGCTGGTCCGTCATAATACAATAGAGACAGCAGATCTGGCTGGTCTGTCATGATACAATAGAGAGAGTAGATCTAGCTGGTCTGTCATAATACAATAGAGACAGTAGATCTAGCTGGTCTGTCATAATACTATAGAGACAGTAGATCTAGCTGGTCTGTCATAATATAATAGAGACAGTAGATCTAGCTGGTCTGTCATAATACTATAGAGACAGTAGATCTAGCTGGTCTGTCATAATATAATAGAGACAGTAGATCTAGCTGGTTTGTCATAATATAATATAGACAGTAGATCTAGCTGGTTTGTCATGATAAAATAGAGACAGTAGATCTAGCTGGTCTGTCGTAATACAATAGAGAAAGTAGATGAAGCTGGTCCGTCATAATACAATAGAGACACAGAGACTGTAGATGAAGCTGGTCCGTCATAATACAATAGAGACAGCAGATCTGGCTGGTCTGTCATGATACAATAGAGAGAGTAGATCTAGCTGGATTGTCATGATACTATAGAGACAGTAGATCTAGCTGGTCTGTCATAATATAATAGAGACAGTAGATCTAGCTGGTCTGTCATATTATAATAGAGACAGTAGATCTAGCTGGTCTGTCATAATATAATAGAGACAGTAGATCTAGCTGGTCTGTCATATTATAATAGAGACAGTAGATCTAGCTGGTCTGTCGTAATATAATAGACACATTAGATCTAGCTGGTCTGTCATAATACAATAGAGACAGTAGATCTAGCTGGTCAGTCATAATATTATGGAGACAGTAGATCTAGCTGGTCTGCCATAATATAGTAGAGAAAGAGATGTAGCTGGTCTGTCATAATATAACAGAGACAGTAGATGTAGCTGGTCTGTCATAATATAATAGAGACAGCAGATCATGCAGGTCTGTCATAATGTAATAGAGACAGCAGATCTAGCTGGTCTGTCATAATACTATAGAGACAGTAGATCTAGCTGGTCTGTCATATTATAATAGAGACAGTATATCTAGCTGGTCTGTCATATTATAATAGAGACAGTAGATCTAGCTGCTCTGTCATAATATAATAGACACATTAGATCTAGCTGGTCTGTCATAATACAATAGAGACAGTAGATATAGCTGGTCTGTCATAATACAATAGAGACAGTAGATCTAGCTGGTCTGTCATAATACTATAGAGACAGTAGATCTAGCTGGTCTGTCATAATATAATAGAGACAGTAGATCTAGCTGGTCTGTCATATTATAATAGAGAGAGTAGATCTAGCTGGTCTGTCATAATATAATAGACACATTAGATCTAGCTGGTCAGTCATAATACAATAGAGACAGTAGATCTAGCTGGTCTGTCATGATACTATAGAGACAGTAGATCTAGCTGGTCTGTCGTAATACAATAGAGAAAGTAGATCTAGATGCTCTGTCATATAATAGAGACAGCAGATCTAGCTGGTCTGTCATATTATAATAGAGACAGTAGATCTAGCTGGTATGTCATAATATAATAGAGACAGTAGATCTAGCTGGTTTGTCATGATATAATAGAGACAGTAGATCTAGCTGGTCTGTCGTAATACAATAGAGAAAGTAGATGAAGCTGGTCCGTCATAATACAATAGAGACACAGAGACAGTAGATGAAGCTGGTCCGTCATAATACAATAGAGACAGCAGATCTGGCTGGTCTGTCATGATACAATAGAGAGACTAGATCTTGCTGGTTTGTCATGATACTTATAGAGACAGTAGATCTAGCTGGTCTGTCATAATACAATAGAGACAGTTGATCTAGCTGGTCTGTCATAATACTATAGAGACAGTAGATCTAGCTGGTCTGTCATAATATAATAGAGAGAGTAGATCTAACTGGTCTGTCATATTATAATGGAGACAGTAGATCTAGCTGGTCTGTCCTAACATAATAGAGACAGTAGATCTAGCTGGTCTGTCATATTATAATAGAGACAGTAGATCTAGCTGGTCTGTCATAATATAATAGACACATTAGATCTAGCTGGTCAGTCATAATACAATAGAGACAGTAGATCTAGCTGGTCTGTCATGATACTATAGAGACAGTAGATCTAGATGCTCTGTCATATAATAGAGACAGTAGATCTAGCTGGTCTGTCATATTATAATAGAGACAGTAGATCTAGCTGGTATGTCATAATATAATAGAGACAGTAGATCTAGCTGGTCTCTCATAAAATAATAGAGACACAGAGACAGTAGATGAAGCTGGTCCATCATAATAAAATAGAGACAGTAGATGTAGCTGGTCTGTCATAATATAATATAGACAGCAGATCATGCAGGTCTGTCATAATATAACAGAGACAGTAGATGTAGCTGGTCTGTCATAATATAATATAGACAGCAGATCATGCAGGTCTGTCATAATATAATAGAGACAGTAGATGTAGCTGGTCTGTCATAATATAATAGAGACAGCAGATCTAGCTGGTCTGTCATAATACTATAGAGACAGTAGATCTAGCTGGTTTGTCATGATATAATAGAGACAGTAGATCTAGATGCTATGTCATAATATAATAGAGACAGTAGATCTAGCTGGTCAGTCATAATATTATGGAGACAGTAGAACTAGCTGGTCTGCCATAATATAGTAGAGAAAGAGATGTAGCTGGTCTGTCATAATATAACAGAGACAGTAGATGTAGCTGGTCTGTCATAATATAATAGAGACAGCAGATCATGCAGGTCTGTCATAATGTAATAGAGACAGCAGATCTAGCTGGTCTGTCATAATACTATAGAGACAGTAGATCTAGCTGGTCTGTCATATTATAATAGAGACAGTATATATAGCTGGTCTGTCATATTATAATAGAGACAGTAGATTTAGCTGCTCTGTCATAATATAATAGACACATTAGATCTAGCTGATCTGTCATAATACAATAGAGACAGTAGATCTAGCTGGTCTGTCATAATACAATAGAGACAGTAGATCTAGCTGGTCTGTCATAATACTATAGAGACAGTAGATCTAGCTGGTCTGTCATAATATAATAGAGACAGTAGATCTAGCTGGTTTGTCATAATATAATAGAGACAGTAGATCTAGCTGGTTTGTCATGATATAATAGAGACAGTAGATCTAGCTGGTCTGTCGTAATACAATAGAGAAAGTAGATGAAGCTGGTCCGTCATAATACAATAGAGAAACAGAGACAGTAGATGAAGCTGGTCCGTCATAATACAATAGAGACAGCAGATCTGGCTGGTCTGTCATGATACAATAGAGAGAGTAGATCTAGCTGGTTTGTCATGATACTATAGAGACAGTAGATCTAGCTGGTCTGTCATAATATAATAGAGACAGTAGATCTAGCTGGTATGTCATAATATAATAGAGACAGTAGATCTAGCTGGTCTCTCATAAAATAATAGAGACACAGAGACAGTAGATGAAGCTGGTCCATCATAATAAAATAGAGACAGTAGATGTAGCTGGTCTGTCATAATATAATATAGACAGCAGATCATGCAGGTCTGTCATAATATAACAGAGACAGTAGATGTAGCTGGTCTGTCATAATATAATATAGACAGCAGATCATGCAGGTCTGTCATAATATAATAGAGACAGTAGATGTAGCTGGTCTGTCATAATATAATAGAGACAGCAGATCTAGCTGGTCTGTCATAATACTATAGAGACAGTAGATCTAGCTGGTTTGTCATGATATAATAGAGACAGTAGATCTAGATGCTATGTCATAATATAATAGAGACAGTAGATCTAGCTGGTCAGTCATAATATTATGGAGACAGTAGAACTAGCTGGTCTGCCATAATATAGTAGAGAAAGAGATGTAGCTGGTCTGTCATAATATAACAGAGACAGTAGATGTAGCTGGTCTGTCATAATATAATAGAGACAGCAGATCATGCAGGTCTGTCATAATGTAATAGAGACAGCAGATCTAGCTGGTCTGTCATAATACTATAGAGACAGTAGATCTAGCTGGTCTGTCATATTATAATAGAGACAGTATATCTAGCTGGTCTGTCATATTATAATAGAGACAGTAGATTTAGCTGCTCTGTCATAATATAATAGACACATTAGATCTAGCTGATCTGTCATAATACAATAGAGACAGTAGATCTAGCTGGTCTGTCATAATACAATAGAGACAGTAGATCTAGCTGGTCTGTCATAATACTATAGAGACAGTAGATCTAGCTGGTCTGTCATAATATAATAGAGACAGTAGATCTAGCTGGTTTGTCATAATATAATAGAGACAGTAGATCTAGCTGGTTTGTCATGATATAATAGAGACAGTAGATCTAGCTGGTCTGTCGTAATACAATAGAGAAAGTAGATGAAGCTGGTCCGTCATAATACAATAGAGAAACAGAGACAGTAGATGAAGCTGGTCCGTCATAATACAATAGAGACAGCAGATCTGGCTGGTCTGTCATGATACAATAGAGAGAGTAGATCTAGCTGGTTTGTCATGATACTATAGAGACAGTAGATCTAGCTGGTCTGTCATAATATAATAGAGACAGTAGATCTAGCTGGTCTGTCATATTATAATAGAGACAGTAGATCTAGCTGGTCTGTCGTATTATAATAGACACATTAGATCTAGCTGGTCTGTCATAATACAATAGAGACAGCAGATCTAGCTGGTCTGTCATAATATAATAGAGACAGTATATCTAGCTGGTCTGTTATAATATAATGGAGACAGTAGATCTAGCTGGTGTGTCATAATACAATAGTGACAGTAGATCTAGATGCTATGTCATAATATAATAGAGACAACAGTTCTAGCTGGTCTGTCATATTATAATAGAGACAGTATATCTAGCTGGTCTGTCATATTATAATAGAGACAGTAGATCTAGCTGCTCTGTCATAATATAATAGAGACAGTAGATCTAGCTGGTCTGTCATAATACTATAGAGACAGTAGATCTAGCTGGTCTGTCATAATATAATAGAGACAGTAGATCTAACTGGTCTGTCATAACATAATAGAGACAGTAGATCTAGCTGGTCTGTCATATTATAATAGAGACAGTAGATCTAGCTGGTCTGTCATAATATAATAGACACATTAGATCTAGCTGGTCTGTCATAATACAATAGAGACAGTAGATCTAGCTGGTCTGTCATAATACTATAGAGACAGTAGATCTAGCTGGTCTGTCATAATATAATAGAGACAGTAGATCTAACTGGTCTGTCATATTATTATAGAGACAGTAGATCTAGCTGGTCTGTCATATTATAATAGAGACAGTAGATCTAGCTGGTCTCTCATAATATAACAGAGACAGTAGATGTAGCTGGTCTGTCATAATATAATAGAGACAGTAGATCTAGCTTGTCTGTCATATTATAATAGAGACAGTAGATCTAGCTGGTCTGTCATAATATAATAGAGACAGTAGATCTAGCTGGTCTGTCATATTATAATAGAGACAGTAGATCTAGCTGGTCTGTCGTAATATAATAGACACATTAGATCTAGCTGGTCTGTCATAATACAATAGAGACAGCAGATCTAGCTGGTCTGTCATAATATAATAGAGACAGTATATCTAGCTGGTCTGTTATAATATAATGGAGACAGTAGATCTAGCTGGTGTGTCATAATACAATAGTGACAGTAGATCTAGATGCTATGTCATAATATAATAGAGACAACAGTTCTAGCTGGTCTGTCATATTATAATAGAGACAGTATATCTAGCTGGTCTGTCATATTATAATAGAGACAGTAGATCTAGCTGCTCTGTCATAATATAATAGAGACAGTAGATCTAGCTGGTCTGTCATAATACTATAGAGACAGTAGATCTAGCTGGTCTGTCATAATATAATAGAGACAGTAGATCTAACTGGTCTGTCATAACATAGAGACAGTAGATCTAGCTGGTCTGTCATATTATAATAGAGACAGTAGATCTAGCTGGTCTGTCATAATATAATAGACACATTAGATCTAGCTGGTCTGTCATAATACAATAGAGACAGTAGATCTAGCTGGTCTGTCATAATATAATAGAGACAGTAGATCTAACTGGTCTGTCATATTATTATAGAGACAGTAGATCTAGCTGGTCTGTCATATTATAATAGAGACAGTAGATCTAGCTGGTCTGTCATAATACAATAGAGACAGTTGATCTAGCTAGTCTGTCATAATACTATAGAGACAGCAGATCTAGCTGGTCTGTCATAATATAATAGACACATTAGATCTAGCTGGTCTGTCATACTACAATAGAGACAGTTGATCTAGCTGGTCTGTCATAATACTATAGAGACAGTAGGTCTAGCTGGTCTGTCATAATATAATAGAGACAGTAGATCTAGCTGGTCTGTCATATTATAATAGAGACAGTAGATCTAGCTGGTATGTCATAATATAATAGAGACAGTAGATCTAGCTGGTCTCTCATAAAATAATAGAGTCACAGAGACAGTAGATGAAGCTGGTCCATCATAATAAAATAGAGACAGTAGATCTATCTGGTCTGTCATAATACAATAGAGACAGTAGATCTAGCTGGTTTGTCATGATTAATAGAGACAGTAGATCTAGATGCTATGTCATAATATAATAGAGACAGTAGATCTAGCTGGTCTGTCATAATATTATGGAGACAGTAGATCTAGCTGGTCTGCCATAATATAGTAGAGAAAGAGATGTAGCTGGTCTGTCATAATATAACAGAGACAGTAGATGTAGCTGGTCTGTCATAATATAATAGAGACAGCAGATCATGCAGGTCTGTCATAATGTAATAGAGACAGCAGATCTAGCTGGTCTGTCATAATACTATAGAGACAGTAGATCTAGCTGGTCTGTCATATTATAATAGAGACAGTATATCTAGCTGGTCTGTCATATTATAATAGAGACAGTAGATCTAGCTGCTCTGTCATAATATAATAGACACATTAGATCTAGCTGGTCTGTCATAATACAATAGAGACAGTAGATATAGCTGGTCTGTCATAATACAATAGAGACAGTAGATCTAGCTGGTCTGTCATAATACTATAGAGACAGTAGATCTAGCTGGTCTGTCATAATATAATAGAGACAGTAGATCTAGCTGGTCTGTCATAATATAATAGACACATTAGATCTAGCTGGTCTGTCATAATACAATAGAGACAGTAGATCTAGCTGGTCTGTCATAATACTATAGAGACAGTAGATCTAGCTGGTCTGTCATAATATAATAGAGACAGTAGATCTAGCTGGTCTGTCATATTATAATAGAGACAGTAGATCTAGCTGGTCTGTCGTAATATAATAGACACATTAGATCTAGCTGGTCTGTCATAATACAATAGAGACAGCAGATCTAGCTGGTCTGTCATAATATAATAGAGACAGTATATCTAGCTGGTCTGTTATAATATAATGGAGACAGTAGATCTAGCTGGTGTGTCATAATACAATAGTGACAGTAGATCTAGATGCTATGTCATAATATAATAGAGACAACAGTTCTAGCTGGTCTGTCATATTATAATAGAGACAGTATATCTAGCTGGTCTGTCATATTATAATAGAGACAGTAGATCTAGCTGCTCTGTCATAATATAATAGAGACAGTAGATCTAGCTGGTCTGTCATAATACTATAGAGACAGTAGATCTAGCTGGTCTGTCATAATATAATAGAGACAGTAGATCTAACTGGTCTGTCATAACATAGAGACAGTAGATCTAGCTGGTCTGTCATATTATAATAGAGACAGTAGATCTAGCTGGTCTGTCATAATATAATAGACACATTAGATCTAGCTGGTCTGTCATAATACAATAGAGACAGTAGATCTAGCTGGTCTGTCATAATACTATAGAGACAGTAGATCTAGCTGGTCTGTCATAATATAATAGAGACAGTAGATCTAACTGGTCTGTCATATTATTATAGAGACAGTAGATCTAGCTGGTCTGTCATATTATAATAGAGACAGTAGATCTAGCTGGTCTGTCATAATACAATAGAGACAGTTGATCTAGCTGGTCTGTCATAATACTATAGAGACAGCAGATCTAGCTGGTCTGTCATAATATAATAGACACATTAGATCTAGCTGGTCTGTCATACTACAATAGAGACAGTTGATCTAGCTGGTCTGTCATAATACTATAGAGACAGTAGGTCTAGCTGGTCTGTCATAATATAATAGAGACAGTAGATCTAGCTGGTCTGTCATATTATAATAGAGACAGTAGATCTAGCTGGTATGTCATAATATAATAGAGACAGTAGATCTAGCTGGTCTCTCATAAAATAATAGAGTCACAGAGACAGTAGATGAAGCTGGTCCATCATAATAAAATAGAGACAGTAGATCTATCTGGTCTGTCATAATACAATAGAGACAGTAGATCTAGCTGGTTTGTCATGATATAATAGAGACAGTAGATCTAGATGCTATGTCATAATATAATAGAGACAGTAGATCTAGCTGGTCTGTCATAATATTATGGAGACAGTAGATCTAGCTGGTCTGCCATAATATAGTAGAGAAAGAGATGTAGCTGGTCTGTCATAATATAACAGAGACAGTAGATGTAGCTGGTCTGTCATAATATAATAGAGACAGCAGATCATGCAGGTCTGTCATAATGTAATAGAGACAGCAGATCTAGCTGGTCTGTCATAATACTATAGAGACAGTAGATCTAGCTGGTCTGTCATATTATAATAGAGACAGTATATCTAGCTGGTCTGTCATATTATAATAGAGACAGTAGATCTAGCTGCTCTGTCATAATATAATAGACACATTAGATCTAGCTGGTCTGTCATAATACAATAGAGACAGTAGATATAGCTGGTCTGTCATAATACAATAGAGACAGTAGATCTAGCTGGTCTGTCATAATACTATAGAGACAGTAGATCTAGCTGGTCTGTCATAATATAATAGAGACAGTAGATGTAGCTGGTCTGTCATAATATAATAGACACATTAGATCTAGCTGGTCTGTCATAATACAATAGAGACAGTAGATCTAGCTGGTCTGTCATAATACTATAGAGACAGTAGATCTAGCTGGTCTGTCATAATATAATAGAGACAGTAGATCTAACTGGTCTGTCATATTATAATAGAGACAGTAGATCTAGCTGGTTTGTCATAATATAATAGAGACAGTAGATCTAGCTGGTTTGTCATGATATAATAGAGACAGTAGATCTAGCTGGTCTGTCCTAACATAATAGAGACAGTAGATCTAGCTGGTCTGTCATAATATAATAGAGACAGTAGATCTAACTGGTCTGTCATATTATAATAGAGACAGTAGATCTAGCTGGTCTGTCATATTATAATAGAGACAGTAGATCTAGCTGCTCTGTCATAATATAATAGAGACAGCAGATCTAGTTGGTCTGTCATATATAATAGACACATTAGATCTAGCTGGTCTGTCATAATACAATAGAGACAGTTGATCTAGCTGGTCTGTCATAATACTATAGAGACAGCAGATCTAGCTGGTCTGTCATAATATAATAGACACATTAGATCTAGCTGGTCTGTCATAATACAATAGAGACAGCAGATCTAGCTGGTCTGTCATAATATAATAGAGACAGTATATCTAGCTGGTCTGTTATAATATAATGGAGACAGTAGATCTAGCTGGTGTGTCATAATACAATAGTGACAGTAGATCTAGATGCTATGTCATAATATAATAGAGACAACAGTTCTAGCTGGTCTGTCATATTATAATAGAGACAGTATATCTAGCTGGTCTGTCATATTATAATAGAGACAGTAGATCTAGCTGCTCTGTCATAATATAATAGAGACAGTAGATCTAGCTGGTCTGTCATAATACTATAGAGACAGTAGATCTAGCTGGTCTGTCATAATATAATAGAGACAGTAGATCTAACTGGTCTGTCATAACATAGAGACAGTAGATCTAGCTGGTCTGTCATATTATAATAGAGACAGTAGATCTAGCTGGTCTGTCATAATATAATAGACACATTAGATCTAGCTGGTCTGTCATAATACAATAGAGACAGTAGATCTAGCTGGTCTGTCATAATACTATAGAGACAGTAGATCTAGCTGGTCTGTCATAATATAATAGAGACAGTAGATCTAACTGGTCTGTCATATTATTATAGAGACAGTAGATCTAGCTGGTCTGTCATATTATAATAGAGACAGTAGATCTAGCTGGTCTGTCATAATACAATAGAGACAGTTGATCTAGCTGGTCTGTCATAATACTATAGAGACAGCAGATCTAGCTGGTCTGTCATAATATAATAGACACATTAGATCTAGCTGGTCTGTCATACTACAATAGAGACAGTTGATCTAGCTGGTCTGTCATAATACTATAGAGACAGTAGGTCTAGCTGGTCTGTCATAATATAATAGAGACAGTAGATCTAGCTGGTCTGTCATATTATAATAGAGACAGTAGATCTAGCTGGTATGTCATAATATAATAGAGACAGTAGATCTAGCTGGTCTCTCATAAAATAATAGAGTCACAGAGACAGTAGATGAAGCTGGTCCATCATAATAAAATAGAGACAGTAGATCTATCTGGTCTGTCATAATACAATAGAGACAGTAGATCTAGCTGGTTTGTCATGATATAATAGAGACAGTAGATCTAGATGCTATGTCATAATATAATAGAGACAGTAGATCTAGCTGGTCTGTCATAATATTATGGAGACAGTAGATCTAGCTGGTCTGCCATAATATAGTAGAGAAAGAGATGTAGCTGGTCTGTCATAATATAACAGAGACAGTAGATGTAGCTGGTCTGTCATAATATAATAGAGACAGCAGATCATGCAGGTCTGTCATAATGTAATAGAGACAGCAGATCTAGCTGGTCTGTCATAATACTATAGAGACAGTAGATCTAGCTGGTCTGTCATATTATAATAGAGACAGTATATCTAGCTGGTCTGTCATATTATAATAGAGACAGTAGATCTAGCTGCTCTGTCATAATATAATAGACACATTAGATCTAGCTGGTCTGTCATAATACAATAGAGACAGTAGATATAGCTGGTCTGTCATAATACAATAGAGACAGTAGATCTAGCTGGTCTGTCATAATACTATAGAGACAGTAGATCTAGCTGGTCTGTCATAATATAATAGAGACAGTAGATGTAGCTGGTCTGTCATAATATAATAGACACATTAGATCTAGCTGGTCTGTCATAATACAATAGAGACAGTAGATCTAGCTGGTCTGTCATAATACTATAGAGACAGTAGATCTAGCTGGTCTGTCATAATATAATAGAGACAGTAGATCTAACTGGTCTGTCATATTATAATAGAGACAGTAGATCTAGCTGGTTTGTCATAATATAATAGAGACAGTAGATCTAGCTGGTTTGTCATGATATAATAGAGACAGTAGATCTAGCTGGTCTGTCCTAACATAATAGAGACAGTAGATCTAGCTGGTCTGTCATAATATAATAGAGACAGTAGATCTAACTGGTCTGTCATATTATAATAGAGACAGTAGATCTAGCTGGTCTGTCATATTATAATAGAGACAGTAGATCTAGCTGCTCTGTCATAATATAATAGAGACAGCAGATCTAGTTGGTCTGTCATATATAATAGACACATTAGATCTAGCTGGTCTGTCATAATACAATAGAGACAGTTGATCTAGCTGGTCTGTCATAATACTATAGAGACAGCAGATCTAGCTGGTCTGTCATAATATAATAGACACATTAGATCTAGCTGGTCTGTCATAATACAATAGAGACAGTAGATATAGCTGGTCTGTCATAATACAATAGAGACAGTAGATCTAGCTGGTCTGTCATAATACTATAGAGACAGTAGATCTAACTGGTCTGTCATAATATAATAGAGACAGTAGATCTAGCTGGTTTGTCATAATATAATAGAGACAGTAGATCTAGCTGGTTTGTCATGATATAATAGAGACAGTAGATCTAGCTGGTCTGTCGTAATACAATAGAGAAAGTAGATGAAGCTGGTCCGTCATAATACAATAGAGACACAGAGACAGTAGATGAAGCTGGTCCGTCATAATACAATAGAGACAGCAGATCTGGCTGGTCTGTCATGATACAATAGAGAGAGTAGATCTAGCTGGTTTGTCATGATACTATAGAAACAGTAGATCTAGCTGGTCTGTCATAATATAATAGAGACAGTAGATCTAGCTGGTCTGTCGTAATATAATAGACACATTAGATCTAGCTGGTCTGTCATAATACAATAGAGACAGCAGATCTAGCTGGTCTGTCATAATATAATAGAGACAGTATATCTAGCTGGTCTGTCATAATATAATGGAGACAGTAGATCTAGCTGGTGTGTCATGATACAATAGTGACAGTAGATCTAGATGCTATGTCATAATATAATAGAGACAACAGATCTAGCTGGTCTGTCATAATATAATAGAGACAGTATATCTAGCTGGTCTGTCATAATATAATGGAGACAGTAGATCTAGCTGGTCTGTCATAATACAATAGAGACAGTAGATCTAGCTGGTTTGTCAGTATATAATAGAGACAGTAGATCTAGATGCTATGTCATAATATAATAGAGACAGTAGATCTAGCTGGTCAGTCATAATATTATGGAGACAGTAGATCTAGCTGGTCTGCCATAATATAGTAGAGAAAGAGATGTAGCTGGTCTGTCATAATATAACAGTGACAGTAGATGTAGCTGGTCTGTCATAATATAATAGAGACAGCAGATCATGCAGGTCTGTCATAATACTATAGAGACAGCAGATCTAGCTTGTCTGTCATAATACTATAGAGACAGTAGATCTAGCTGGTCTGTCATATTATAATAGAGACAGTAGATCTAGCTGGTCTGTCATATTATAATAGAGACAGTAGATCTAGCTGGTCTCTCATAAAATAATAGAGACACAGAGACAGTAGATGAAGCTGGTCCATCATAATAAAATAGAGACAGTAGATCTAGCTGGTCTGTCATAATACAATAGAGACAGTAGATCTAGCTGGTTTGTCATGATATAATAGAGACAGTAGATCTAGATGCTATGTCATAATATAATAGAGACAGTAGATCTAGCTGGTCAGTCATAATATTATGGAGACAGTAGATCTAGCTGGTCTGCCATAATATAGTAGAGAAAGAGATGTAGCTGGTCTGTCATAATATAATAGAGACAGCAGATCATGCAGGTCTGTCATAATGTAATAGAGACAGTAGATCTAGCTGGTCTGTCATAACACTATAGAGACAGTAGATCTAGCTGGTCTATCATAATACTATAGAGACAGTAGATCTAGCTGGTCTGTCATAATATAATAGACACATTAGATCTAGCTGGTCTGTCATAATACAATAGAGACAGTAGATATAGCTGGTCTGTCATAATACAATAGAGACAGTAGATCTAGCTGGTCTGTCATAATACTATAGAGACAGTAGATCTAGCTGGTCTGTCATAATATAATAGAGACAGTAGATCTAGCTGGTTTGTCATAATATAATAGAGACAGTAGATCTAGCTGGTTTGTCATGATATAATAGAGACAGTAGATCTAGCTGGTCTGTCGTAATACAATAGAGAAAGTAGATGAAGCTGGTCCGTCATAATACAATAGAGACACAGAGACAGTAGATGAAGCTGGTCCGTCATAATACAATAGAGACAGCAGATCTGGCTGGTCTGTCATGATACAATAGAGAGAGTAGATCTAGCTGGTTTGTCATGATACTATAGAAACAGTAGATCTAGCTGGTCTGTCATAATATAATAGAGACAGTAGATCTAGCTGGTCTGTCGTAATATAATAGACACATTAGATCTAGCTGGTCTGTCATAATACAATAGAGACAGCAGATCTAGCTGGTCTGTCATAATATAATAGAGACAGTATATCTAGCTGGTCTGTCATAATATAATGGAGACAGTAGATCTAGCTGGTGTGTCATGATACAATAGTGACAGTAGATCTAGATGCTATGTCATAATATAATAGAGACAACAGATCTAGCTGGTCTGTCATAATATAATAGAGACAGTATATCTAGCTGGTCTGTCATAATATAATGGAGACAGTAGATCTAGCTGGTCTGTCATAATACAATAGAGACAGTAGATCTAGCTGGTTTGTCAGTATATAATAGAGACAGTAGATCTAGATGCTATGTCATAATATAATAGAGACAGTAGATCTAGCTGGTCAGTCATAATATTATGGGGACAGTAGATCTAGCTGGTCTGTCATAATATAATAGAGACAGTATATCTAGCTGGTCTGTCACAATATAATAGAGACAGTAGATCTAGCTGGTGTGTCATAATACAATAGTGACAGTAGATCTAGCTGCTCTGTCATAATATAATGGAGACAGTAGATCTAGCTGGTGTGTCATAATACAATAGTGACAGTAGATCTAGATGTATTGTCATAATATAATAGAGACAGTAGATCTAGCTGGTCTGTCATAATACTATAGAGACAGTAGATCTAGCTGGTCTGTCATATTATAATAGAGACAGTAGATCTAGCTGGTCTGTCGTAATACAATAGAGAAAGTAGATGAAGCTGGTCCGTCATAATATAATAGAGACAGTATATCTAGCTGGTCTGTCATATTATAATAGAGACAGTAGATCTAGCTGATCTGTCATAATATAATAGAGACAGCAGACCTAGCTGGTCTGTCATAATACTATAGAGACAGTAGATCTAGATGCTATGTCATAATATAATAGAGACAGTAGATCTAGCTGGTCAGTCATAATATTATGGAGACAGCAGATCTAGCTGGTCTGTCGTAATACAATAGAGAAAGTAGATGAAGCTGGTCTGTCGTAATACAATAGAGAAAGTAGATGAAGCTGGTCCGTCATAATACAATAGAGACACAGAGACAGTAGATGAAGCTGGTCCGTCATAATACAATAGAGAGAGTAGATCTAGCTTGTTTGTCATGATACTATAGAGACAGTAGATCTAGCTGGTCTGTCATAATATAATAGAGACAGTAGATCTAGCTGGTCTGTCATAATATAATGGAGACAGTAGATCTAGCTGGTGTGTCATAATACAATAGTGACAGTAGATCTAGATGCTATGTCATAATATAATAGAGACAGTAGATCTAGCTGGTCTGTCATAATATAACAGAGACAGTAGATCATGCAGGTCTGTCATAATATAATAGAGACAGTATATCTAGCTGGTCTGTCATATTATAATAGAGACAGTAGATCTAGCTGATCTGTCATAATATAATAGAGACAGCAGACCTAGCTGGTCTGTCATAATACTATAGAGACAGTAGATCTAGATGCTATGTCATAATATAATAGAGACAGTAGATCTAGCTGGTCAGTCATAATATTATGGAGACAGTAGATCTAGCTGGTCTCTCATTAAATAATAGAGACACAGAGACAGTATATGAAGCTGGTCCATCATAATACAATAGAGACAGTAGATCTAGCTGGTCTGTCATAATACAATAGAGACAGTAGATCTAGCTGGTTTGTCATGATATAATAGAGACAGTAGATCTAGATGCTATGTCATAATATAGTAGAGAAAGAGATGTAGCTGGTCTGTCATAATATAACAGAGACAGTAGATGTAGCTGGTCTGTCATAATATAATAGAGACAGCAGATCTAGCTGGTCTGTCATAATACTATAGAGACAGTAGATCTAGCTGGTCTGTCATATTATAATAGAGACAGTATATCTAGCTGGTATGTCATAATATAATAGAGACAGTAGATCTAGCTGGTCTGTCGTAATACAAAAGAGACAGTAGATGAAGCTGGTCCATCATAATACAATAGAGACAGTAGATCTAGCTGGTCTGTCATAATATAGTAGAGAAAGAGATGTAGCTGGTCTGTCATAATATAACAGAGACAGTAGATGTAGCTGGTCTGTCATAATATAATAGAGACAGCAGATCTAGCTGGTCTGTCATAATACTATAGAGACAGTAGATCTAGCTGGTCTGTCATATTATAATAGAGACAGTATATCTAGCTGGTATGTCATAATATAATAGAGACAGTAGATCTAGCTGGTCTGTCGTAATACAAAAGAGACAGTAGATGAAGCTGGTCCATCATAATACAATAGAGACAGTAGATCTAGCTGGTCTGTCATAATACAATAGAGACAGTAGATCTAGCTGGTTTGTCATGAAATAATAGAGACAGTAGATCTAGCTGGTCTGTCGTAATACAATAGAGACAGTAGATGAAGCTGGTCCGTCATAATACAATAGAGACACAGAGACAGTAGATGAAGCTGGTCCGTCATAATACAATAGAGACAGCAGATCTAGCTGGTCTGTCATGATACAATAGAGAGAGTAGATCTAGCTGGTTTGTCATGATACTATAGAGACAGTAGTTCTAGCTGGTCTGTCATAATATAATAGAGACAGTAGATCTAGCTGGTCTGTCATATTATAATAGAGACAGTAGATCTAGCTGGTCTGTCATAATATAATAGACACATTAGATCTAGCTGGTCTGTCATAATACAATAGAGACAGTAGATCTAGCTGGTCTGTCATGATACTATAGAGACAGTAGATCTAGATGCTCTGTCATAATATAATAGAGACAGTAGATCTAGCTGGTCTGTCATATTTTAATAGAGACAGTACATCTAGTTGGTCTGTCATATTATAATAGAGACAGTATATCTAAATGGTCTGTCATATTATAATAGAGACAGTATATCTAGCTGGTCTGTCATGATACTATAGAGACAGTAGATCTAGCTGCTCTATCACATTATAATAGAGACAGTAGATCTATCTAGTCTGTCATATTATAATAGAGACAGTAGATCTATATGGTCTGTTATGATATAATAGAGACAGTAGATCTAGCTGATCTGTCATAATATAATAGAGACAGCAGACCTAGCTGGTCTGTCATAATACTATAGAGACAGTAGATCTAGATGCTATGTCATAATATAATAGAGACAGTAGATCTAGCTGGTCAGTCATAATATTATGGAGACAGCAGATCTAGCTGGTCTGTCATATTATAATAGAGACAGTAGATCTAGCTGGTCTCTCATTAAATAATAGAGACACAGAGACAGTATATGAAGCTGGTCCATCATAATACAATAGAGACAGTAGATCTAGCTGGTCTGTCATAATACAATAGAGACAGTAGATCTAGCTGGTTTGTCATGATATAATAGAGACAGTAGATCTAGATGCTATGTCATAATATAATAGAGACAGTAGATCTAGCTGGTCAGTCATAATATTATGGAGACAGTAGATCTAGCTGGTCTGCCATAATATAGTAGAGAAAGAGATGTAGCTGTTCTGTCATAATATAACAGAGACAGTAGATGTAGCTGGTCTGTCATAATATAATAGAGACAGCAGATCTAGCTGGTCTGTCATAATACTATAGAGACAGTAGATCTAGCTGGTATGTCATATTATAATAGAGACAGTATATCTAGCTGGTATGTCATAATATAATAGAGACAGTAGATCTAGCTGGTCTGTCGTAATACAAAAGAGACAGTAGATGAAGCTGGTCCATCATAATACAATAGAGACAGTAGATCTAGCTGGTCTGTCATAATACAATAGAGACAGTAGATCTAGCTGGTTTGTCATGATATAATAGAGACAGTAGATCTAGCTGGTCTGTCGTAATACAATAGAGACAGTAGATGAAGCTGGTCCGTCATAATACAATAGAGACACAGAGACAGTAGATGAAGCTGGTCCGTCATAATACAATAGAGACAGCAGATCTAGCTGGTCTGTCATGATACAATAGAGAGAGTAGATCTAGCTGGTTTGTCATGATACTATAGAGACAGTAGTTCTAGCTGGTCTGTCATAATATAATAGAGACAGTAGATCTAGCTGGTCTGTCATATTATAATAGAGACAGTAGATCTAGCTGGTCTGTCATAATATA